>NC_068429.1:41195483-41495483 GCF_023373465.1 Oncorhynchus keta
CAACTGAAAGGACTGAAGCAATTTGGCCACTCCCAGCAATTTCACCTCCCGTTAAGATGAAATCCCACACACACAAACAAACAAACAAACTCACCGACTTCCCCACACACAACACACACCCTACAGCAGTCCAAAATCTGTTACTTTGAGCACATATCACAGCCGAGTCGAAAAGGGACAGGCTTCTGGGTTGGACACACACACACACACACACACACACACACACACACACACACACACACACACACACACACACACACACACACACACACACACACACACACACACACACACACACTGGTGTGCTCTGATGTCCTGTGTTTGTGTCTGTCATGTCGGCCTTGCAGGAGATTCCCTCTTTCTGAACACTCAGCAAATACAACTGCTATTCCTCTGTTCCTCGGCAGAGGAGGCTCGCCTCGCCTCGCCCGACACACATATACACACACACTCTCTCTCTCTCTCTCTCTCTCTCTCTCTCTCTCTCTCTCTCTCTCTCTCTCTCTCTCTCTCTCTCTCTCTCTCTCTCTCTCTCTCTCTCTCTCTCTCTCTCTCTCTCTCTCTCTCTCTCTCTCTCTCTCTCTCTACTCTGCAGGAGAGGAAGTTTGCCTCGCCAGACTTGACAAAGCTATTTACCCACCTCAGGGCCGGCCAGCCTCCCCTCTCCCCTCATCCTAGTCGCGTCAGACGCCATTGCAAATGTTTCCCCTCCTGCAGGAGATCAATATGTTTGGAAGCGGACAAACAGCCCTCCTTCGCCAGCCAGACACTTCCCGTTTAGCAGGCGACCGCTGGGAGAGCTGACAGCAGATGTACACAGCAGAATCAACAGCTAGCAGCAGCTCGACATTCACCAGAGTCAACACTAAACAATGTACCAGACTCAACAGCACAGATACAGGGATCTGAGAAAGAACGAAAACAAAACCAGAATCCGCTAGCGCTGCATCCACAGTCAACACTAGAATACTAGAATCATCACAAAACCAGAATCCGCTAGCGCTGCATCCACAGTCAACACTAGAATACTAGAATCATCACAAAACCAGAATCCGCTAGCGCTGCATCCACAGTCAACACTAGAATACAAGAATCATCACAAAACCAGAATCCGCTAGCGCTGCATCCACAGTCAACACTAGAATACTAGAATCATCACAATACCAGAATCCGCTAGCGCTGCATCCACAGTCAACACTAGAATACTAGAATCATCACAAAACCAGAATCCGCTAGCGCTGCATCCACAGTCAACACTAGAATACAAGAATCATCACAAAACCAGAATCCGCTAGCGCTGCATCCACAGTCAACACTAGAATACTAGAATCATCACAATACCAGAATCCGCTAGCGCTGCATCCACAGTCAACACTAGAATACTAGAATCATCACAAAACCAGAATCCGCTAGCGCTGCATCCACAGTCAACACTAGAATACTAGAATCATCACAATACCAGAATCCGCTAGCGCTGCATCCACAGTCAACACTAGAATACAAGAATCATCACAAAACCAGAATCCGCTAGCGCTGCATCCACAGTCAACACTAGAATACAAGAATCATCACAATACCAGAATCCGCTAGCGCTGCATCCACAGTCAACACTAGAATACTAGAATCATCACAAAACCAGAATCCGCTAGCACTGCATCCACAGTCAACACTAGAATACAAGAATCATCACAAAACCAGAATCCGCTAGCGCTGCATCCACAGTCAACACTAGAATACTAGAATCATCACAAAACCAGAATCCGCTAGCGCTGCATCCACAGTCAACACTAGAATACTAGAATCATCACAAAACCAGAATCCGCTAGCGCTGCATCCACAGTCAACACTAGAATACTAGAATCATCACAAAACCAGAATCCGCTAGCGCTGCATCCACAGTCAACACTAGAATACTAGAATCATCACAATACCAGAATCCGCTAGCGCTGCATCCACAGTCAACACTAGAATACTAGAATCATCACAATACCAGAATCCGCTAGCGCTGCATCCACAGTCAACACTAGAATACTAGAATCATCACAATACCAGAATCCGCTAGCGCTGCATCCACAGTCAACACTAGAATACTAGAATCATCACAAAACCAGAATCCGCTAGCGCTGCATCCACAGTCAACACTAGAATACTAGAATCATCACAAAACCAGAATCCGCTAGCCCTGCATCCACAGTCAACACTAGAATACTAGAATCATCACAAAACCAGAATCCGCTAGCGCTGCATCCACAGTCAACACTAGAATACTAGAATCATCACAATACCAGAATCCGCTAGCGCTGCATCCACAGTCAACACTAGAATACTAGAATCATCACAATACCAGAATCCGCTAGCGCTGCATCCACAGTCAACACTAGAATACTAGAATCATCACAATACCAGAATCCGCTAGCGCTGCATCCACAGTCAACACTAGAATACTAGAATCATCACAAAACCAGAATCCGCTAGCGCTGCATCCACAGTCAACACTAGAATACTAGAATCATCACAAAACCAGAATCCGCTAGCGCTGCATCCACAGTCAACACTAGAATACTAGAATCATCACAAAACCAGAATCCGCTAGCGCTGCATCCACAGTCAACACTAGAATACTAGAATCATCACAATACCAGAATCCGCTAGCGCTGCATCCACAGTCAACACTAGAATACTAGAATCATCACAATACCAGAATCCGCTAGCACTGCATCCACAGTCAACACTAGAATACTAGAATCATCACAAAACCAGAATCCGCTAGCGCTGCATCCACAGTCAACACTAGAATACAAGAATCATCACAAAACCAGAATCCGCTAGCGCTGCATCCACAGTCAACACTAGAATACTAGAATCATCACAATACCAGAATCCGCTAGCGCTGCATCCACAGTCAACACTAGAATACTAGAATCATCACAATACCAGAATCCGCTAGCGCTGCATCCACAGTCAACACTAGAATACTAGAATCATCACAAAACCAGAATCCGCTAGCGCTGCATCCACAGTCAACACTAGAATACCAGAATCATCACAAACCAGAATCAAAGCAATAGCCAAGATCTCCAGGACAACAGATCAGAATCTAGAGCAAACAATCATCACACAACAAAATCAACAGTACAGCTAGTGGAATATAATATACACAGGGGCAAGGAATCAACACACAACCGGAATTATTAACATGACAGCCACAGTATGCACAACAGGCAACAATTAACACCAGTATCTAACAATAGACACAACACCAGAAACAAGACTGTAATCAAAATGTACAGGGATAAAGAATTACCATCAAGCCAGATCAAGTCATTATACAAGCCAGAATTGAATCAAAGATCAAACCAAAAACCCGTCACAATTCCCACCAGACCTAACAAGTGTCTGCATCCTCTGCACACAGCACCTCCAGAGCCAGACTAAACACACAATCTAGGCTGCCGCAGACGAAACCAATAGAATTATATATGTTCACACGCACGCATTTTAATGTGGTGGTCCTAAAGGGGCTATCCCCCAGTCTATTTGGTGTGTCTGCTATTCTGCCTGATTCAATATGTTTGTCTGCTATTCTGCCTGATTCAATGTGTTTGTCTGCTATTCTGCCTGTTTCAATATGTTTGTCTGCTATTCTGCCTGATTCAATATGTTTGTCTGCTATTCTGCCTGTTTCAATATGTTTGTCTGCTATTCTGCCTGTTTCAATATGTTTGTCTGCTATTCTGCCTGTTTCAATGTGTTTGTCTGCTATTCTGCCTGTTTCAATATGTTTGTCTGCTATTCTGCCTGATTCAATATGTTTGTCTGCTATTCTGCCTGTTTCAATATGTTTGTCTGCTATTCTGCCTGTTTCAATATGTTTGTCTGCTATTCTGCCTGTTTCAATATGTTTGTCTGCTATTCTGCCTGTTTCAATATGTTTGTCTGCTATTCTGCCTGTTTCAATGTGTTTGTCTGCTATTCTGCCTGTTTCAATATGTTTGTCTGCTATTCTGCCTGTTTCAATGTGTTTGTCTGCTATTCTGCCTGTTTCAATATGTGTGTCTGCTATTCTGCCTGATTCAATATGTTTGTCTGCTATTCTGCCTGTTTCAATATGTTTGTCTGCTATTCTGCCTGTTTCAATATGTTTGTCTGCTATTCTGCCTGTTTCAATGTGTTTGTCTGCTATTCTGCCTGTTTCAATGTGTTTGTCTGCTATTCTGCCTGTTTCAATATGTTTGTCTACTATTCTGCCTGTTTCAATATGTCTGTCTGCGTTTCTGGGTGCCTGTTTGTGTGTGCATGTATGTGTCTGTATTTGTGTGTGAGTTTCTATGTGTGTGCATGTGTGTGTGTGTGTGTGTGTGTGTGTGTGTGTGTGTGTGTGTGTGTGTGTGTCTGTGTGTGTGTGTGTGTGTGTGTGTGTGTGTGTGTGTGTGTGTGTGTGTGTGTGTGTGTGTGTCTGTGTCTGTGTGTGTTTGTCTGTGTCTATGTCTGTGTGTGTGTGTGTGTGTCTGTGCCTGTGTCTGTGTCTGTGTGTGTGTTTCTGTGTGTGTGTGTTTCTGTGTGTGTGTGTGTGTGTGTCTGTGTCTGTGTGTGTGTGTGTGTTTGTCTGTGTCTATGTCTGTGTGTGTGTGTGTGTGTGTGTGTGTGTCTGTGTCTGTGTCTGTGTGTGTGTTTCTGTGTGTGTGTGTGTGTGTCTGTGTCTGTGTGTGTGTGTTTCTGTGTGTGTGTGTGTTTCTGTGTGTGTGTGTGTTTCTGTATGTGTGTGTGTGTTGGTGGTGGGTCAGTGTATTAAAGGCCTCTGTTCCATGGAGATAAGAGGGGGGTGTTATCTGTGTATCGAAGGCCGGGGTCCTGGAGGGTGAGGGAGCAGAGGGGGAGAGAGGAATGAATTCTCCCGACTGCTCTCTCTGAATATTACAGGATTACACACTGCACCTTCAGACATGTCATAGCTCAGCCTGTCTGTCTCCGCCTCACGGTTATATGCACCGCCGTAGATTAGTGAAATAGAATTGAGAACTTCACCTGGAATAAACTAAGCGGAAGTGCGCGTGCACGGGGGCCAGTGTTAACCATCAGTTGCTTAGTGAATTAACAAATTAAGATTTTTCTTTTTATGTTTTTTTTTTTGCGTGTCTGCACGAGTGCACTCACACCCGCAAGGGGCATTTGGGCAAAATCAAACATGATCAATTTCAAGGAATTACAAATAAACTTGCAATGGAGATTACTCTTCTAGATGCATAACGTGATATATTAGGCTGTGTTCAGTTCAGAGCCAGGCCTCTGGATCTGATGGGGGATAGCAATGCAGTGTGGGAGAAGCATCTGTCCTCCCTCCCTCCTTCCCTCTCTTGGTCCGTTCCTCCCCAGCATTCAGAAAATTATTCTTTTTTCAGATGCAAAGCAGCCTCAGAAAGTGAGATGATGATTTCTTCACGGCTGCTTAGGGGAGAGGAGGAGAGGAGGAGAGGGGAGAGGAGGAGAGGAGGGAGGAGGAGAGGAGGAGAGGAGGAGAGGGGAGAGGAGAGAGGGGAAAGGGGGGAGGAGGAGAGGGGAGAGGAGGAGAGGGGAGAGGAGGAGAGGAGGAGAGAAAGAAAGCCTTGGTAAGAAAAAGGAGTGAGCAAGAGCAGAGGGAATGAAAGAAAGAGGTGACTTTCTCTTTCGGCAGACGAGGGTCTTTGAAGTTTGGGGCGAGATGGGGTCTTGGAGTTGGGGAGGGGGTGATGAAAAAAAACAGCGAGGGAAGATCATATTAACGAGATGGCCTCTAAAGACGAATTAAATGGTGGGAGAAAAGAAACAGGATCAGAGCGAGCCCTACTTATAGACTCCTCACAGAATACCTCTTTACACCACCCTCCTTCCCTTCACCCGCGAGCGGCTCCAAAGAACAAATTCCTTGGCTAGGCTTTTTAAAGGGGACTTGGAGTGTGTGTGTGATTGTGTGTGTCTGATTATGTGTGTGTGTGTGTGTGTGTGTGTGTGTGTGTGTGTGTGTGTGTGTGTGTGTGTGTGTGTGTGTGTGTGTGTGTGTGTGTGTGTGTGTGTGTGTGTGTGTGTGTGTAAATGTGTGTGTGGGAGGTTCACCGGTCCTATAGATGCAAACCTCAGCCCTTCAATGAAGAGGTCAGGGACTTACAGGGTGTTGAGGGGTCAGAAGTGGCGAGGGATTACAACGTGACCCTAAGCCCCCCCGGATCCCCCTCTTTTCACTCCTTTATCCCTGTTTGTTGTTTTGTGGCGGTGCAGACGAGAGGGAAGAAAAGGCGACGGTGGGGGAATTAGTGTAAAGCTCAGGAGATGAATGGACGCCTCATTCGCACCTCTTGTTGGCTGTTTCTCAGCTCCCCCAAAACAGCTCTCCCATTCCTTGTCTCTGTGAAAGCGTGTTAGGCTTGTTCTGTGGGGACAAAAGGAGACTCCCCTCCTGGCTTTTCATGCTCCCACCAGAGCAACAAGAGGATTTGGCCCCGCGGAGCTACAGCCCTGAGCCACCACCACTTTTTTGATTGGGCTTTGAGAGAGAGCGAGAGCGAGAGCGAGAGAGAGAGAGAGAGAGAGAGAGAGAGAGAGAGAGAGAGAGAGAGAGAGAGAGAGAGAGAGAGAGAGAGAGATAGCGAGAGAGAGAGAGAGACAGAGAGAGAGAGAGAGAGAGAGAGAGAGAGAGAGAGAGAGAGAGAGAGAGAGACAGACAGAGAGAGAGAGACAGAGAGAGAGAGAGACAGAGAGACAGAGAGAGAGAGAGAGAGAGAGAGAGAGAGAGAGAGAGAGAGAGAGAGAGAGAGAGAGAGAGAGAGAGAGAGAGGAGACCCGTTTCTCTTTGTTGATTAATCAAGTGATTCCAGTTCTCTCTATCGCACACTCTTTCGGTACGATTTAACAGTTAACATTGTACATTTATGCACCTGCACCTGGTGACAACTATGGTATAAGAGAGCCTATAGGATACGGCGTTACATAGAAAAACATGACTTTTAACTGACCACAGTAGTGTCATAAGTGCAATCTGTACACCTCCCACACTGTACATCATAGTCTCTCTAAAAGTCAGAGTAGGTGCATCTGCAGCAGGAAAATATCTTTTGTCTTATCAGATGTTGAGTTTCATGTCTGTGAGCGTGGTGTCAGAGAGAAGGAGTTTGGCTGATAGATAGTAAAATACATATAGATGGTAAAACGCGCGCGCGAGAGAGAGAAATGAAGATGGAAGGACGAGAGAGACAGAGAGAGAGAATAGAGAGAGGCATAAGAGAAAGGGAAAGGGAGATTGAGAGGGGGAGATAAACAAAAGAAAGAAGGGGTGGCTTGCAACAATAAATCAAGTTCCAGACTAATCTATTTAGCATGCTCTCACCATTATCCTGTCAGTGAAACATCTAATTAATTAACTGATTCGACAATGAAGAGGTTTTGAATGAGCC
This sequence comes from Oncorhynchus keta, assembly GCF_023373465.1. NCBI lineage: Eukaryota > Metazoa > Chordata > Actinopteri > Salmoniformes > Salmonidae > Oncorhynchus > Oncorhynchus keta. The sequence continues at coordinate 41,202,908 of NC_068429.1, forward strand.
CATTTAGGTAATTACTACAGAGGAGACAGTCATTTACCAGAGAGACGGAGAGGGCCACCATTGGCAGCTGCCCTTCACTATCACCCCAACGCTTTTAGACAGTCAATAGTGACAAATTATACGGACAAAATCATGAAGCCTCGCTAGCTGTCACTTTCTCTGGTCTGTGTTTGCGTAGGTGTGTATGTGTGTAGGCGAGTGTTTGTGAAGGTGTGTATGTTTGTACGTGTGTAGGTGTGGAGCAGTGGACGCTCCTCAGAGGGGGAAGGGAAGAACCACCCACCTCAGTGAATTTCCTAAAAAAAATCAAAACTAGTGAAACATTTTTTAAAAAGTTATCATTTTTAGATAAAACTATATTCACATCACACCAAAGAGTTTATTAAAACACACTGTTTCGCTACCAAGGTCTACAGTAGCCTCAACAGCCCTCTGTAGGGTAGCACCATGGTGTAGCCAGAGGACAGCTAGTTTCTGTCCTTCTCTGTGGACATTGACTTCCATACAAAACCTAGGAGGCTCATGGTTCTCACCACCTTCCATAGACTTACAAAGTAATTATGTAAACCTGCAGAGGACGTTCTCCAACCTATCAGAGCTCTTGCAGCATGAACGGACATGTTGTCTGCCCAATCAAGGATCAGATCATTAATATTGTACTGAAAGCATAAACTACAGCTAGCTAGCACTGCGCAGTGCATAACATGTGGTTAGTAGTTGACACAAAGGCAGAGCAAAACAATAGTTCAACAGTTTGGAACAAGAGAGAGAGCTAGCTATATTTCTTGTTGTAATTTTTTCCCTTTCACTTACTTAGCTATCAAATGCAGCTATCTAGTTTAGCCTACTCAAACAGCCATCTCAAACAGCCATCTCAAACTGACAGGCATGCTATGTGTAACGGCATTCAGAGGTGGAAGAAGGATCGGACCAAAGCGCAGCGTGGTAAGTGTTCATGATGTAAATGTAATTAAACGAACTGAACACGGAAATACAAAACAATAAAGTGAACGAACGAAAACCGAAACAGTACCGTGTGGACCAAACACTCACACGGAAAACAAACACCCACAATTCAAAAGTGAAACCCAGGCTACCTAAGTATGATTCTCAACCAGGGACAACGATTGACAACTGCCTCTGATTGAGAACCATACTAGGTCGAACTCAAAAACCCAACATAGAAAAACACACATAGACTGCCCATCCAACTCACGCCCTGACCATACTCAAACAAAGGCAAAACAATGGAACTAAGGTCAGAATGTGACACTATGTTAGCGAGCTGGCTATGGCTATCCAACACTAGAACTCTTCCAAGTCAAGGCAAGCTTTTAGTTTTATTCATTTATTGCCACCGGAGCTCGCCTGTGTAACTGCTAAACTGCTTGCTTACTGTACTACATGATTGAAGCGGGTTTACTAATGCGTTAGTTCTAGTAGCTATGTTGAGTAGCTATAACGTTAGCTAATATGGTGACAATGAAGTAGACTGTATGTAGCGGTTTGCGGTTATGATATGAAGGTTTGGTTTGGAAAGGTTTTCTCGCCTGGTCACAGACAGCTGATGTGTTGTGCACTAAAGTCCACAAGCGAAGGGAAAAGGTGAAAGGAGGAGAGCTCGTAGAGGCAAAAATGAATAAAATGAGCAAAGGGATCATGCTGTTTTCTATGTGGCTGCTATGAAAATGAACTGTGTTTGCGAGTGATCAGGGGTGTGTGCATTAATTCTGCTGATTCTGTTGAAAAATGTTTCTTAAATGGAAGCAAGCTTGATAAACATAGCTGAATGTAGAAACCTTTTTACAACTGTTCAACTAATTATGACCCTAGATCAACGAGATGCAGGCAAGAGTGTGCAAAGAGGTATTAAATGTGTCACTGTCTGTCATCTTGACTCATATTTCTCTCTTGGCCTGTTTTAAACGTTCATTCATAGGCTAGAGAGCCTAAACCTCCCGATGTTACATTGAGTTGGGGTAATGGAATATGAATGACAGTCATCCAATATCCTGTAATAGAAATAAGGCCATGCTCATGAAAAATATTGTCCTCCCTCATCTTAAATGGCACCGACCGCCACTGGTGTGGCTATCCTACTGTTGGTCCACTTGACAGTCCTCTAGCTGCCTGGCATGGTAAACATTTTAATTACGTGGTAATAACCTAATAATCACTCTTTTGTTCTTGGGGATTAAAACAAACACCATTAAGATGCCAGGTTGGAGTCGATTGTGTTCAGTTCTTTGAAATAAGGACTGAGAACACTCCATTTTACCTCTATGGTTTGCAGAGCCTGTTCTAGCCTTTTGGGGGTCCTAAGCGAGATTTGAATGTGGGGCACCCCACCTTGTGTGGGGAAAAAATTGTGGCCACCCTCTTGACAGTCTAGAGAATTTAAGTTTTAAAGCTAATTTCCTGAAATTCTACACATTTTGTATTGATTTATGCCATGCTAATATGATCTGAGTGAGAATGACTGACAAAATCAATGGGAGCCCCCTGGAGGTCTGGGCCCCTGGGCACGTGCCCTGCATGTCCAGTCAGCATTCGGCCATGATTACTGCAAGTTTAGATAGCTGGCTAGACTAATTTACCAATCTAAAAATTGTAACTGACAGGGCTAATTGAGTGATTGTCAGTGAGTGACATAACAAGAAAATAATTGCTGATGCACAACCAAATTTAGAAATAGGCCCCTGGCGTATTCTATTCTTACTCTCAATAGTCGGGGCCCTCCAGGGGCCGGGGGCCCTAAACGACTGCTCATGTCGCCTATGCCTGATAGTTTGTGTTATTTTGTAACCTCAAAACAGGTTCAATATAACATTACAGAATATGTGCTTATAGTAACACAATAGCCAAGTCAATGTTAAAGCTACCCACTAGTTCAAGACAGCATTCTTCAACTGGTCAACATTCAATAGTTTGCCTGTTTCAAAGACTGTCAAAGACTATGCTGTTACTAAGACATGCTATTACCAACATGTCCATTCCAAAGAGTGTATGTTTCCGGGAAACTAATTACAATGTAAAGAGTGGAACACACAAATCTAATCAGAAAGAAGAGTACCTCATTCCTGGCTTATCACTTTAAAAAAATTCAATGCTTCATTCTTGTTACATTCTATATCTCCTTATACATATGTGCAAACAAATAGTTATTTGTGTTCACCCTGTGATGTGAGAGTTCTATGTTGTTTGGCTGCAGGTCACCTTGGTGATAGCACCTGTTGGTTATTGGCTGATCCTCCCCAGTCCACAGTGTGGGAAAGTCCAGTCTAAAGTCCAGCCAGAGGTCTGAACACATCAATGTGAGGAACCACTACTCAGACAACAAAAGATCCTGTTGGTAATCTCATGTTCTCTCTGAGACTCACTGATCTGATGGGGGGGTTTGGTACCTTTTTGCTTGAGCAGTGCTGGACAGACAGCACATCGCATCAGATCACACCTCTTCTCTCTGTTCTCGCTCTCGCTCTCACTCCATCTCTTTCTCTCCCTCTCTGTGTTTCTCTCAATAACCAGTCAATCCCACATCAATAAGTAGTAGGGCTCCTTTCACCATGTCCATTCCCAGGGGCATCTTCATTACCCCTGGCAGCTCTGTTGGTTTGTTCCCCTGTGAAAAGGAACTGAATGGGGCAGGAGGCAGGGGTGGGCTGGGGTCGACTGAAAAGGGGTAGACTGGGGGTGGAAGGGATGGGCTGGGGGGTGACTGGGGTGGACTGGGGTAGGCTGGGGTGGACTAGGGTAGGCTGGGGTGGGGTGGACTAGGGTGGGGGGGGGGGTAGGCGGGGGTGGGGTGGACTGGGGGGGGGTGGGCTGAGATGGGGTAGACTGGGTGCGGCAGGGATGGGCTGGGGGTGGGTGGAGGGCTTCAAATCAAGCCAAGCTTTATTTGTCACATGTGCCGAATACAACACATTTAGACCTTACCGTGAAATGCTTACTTACAAGCCCTTAACAAGCAGTGCAGTTCAAGAATAAGTATTTGGGTGGAGGGCAGGGGTGGGCTGAGCTGGGTGCAGGGTCGGGTGAACTGGGCTGGGGGAGGGCTGGGGAGCATGTGGGTGGGCTTGAGGCAGGGCTGGGCTGAGGTGGTGTTGTGGATGGGGAAGGCTGGGCTGGGTTTAGGCTGGGCTGGTATAGGTGGGCTGGTTTAGGCTGGGCTGGTTTAGGCTGGGCTTGGTTTAGGGTGGGCTTGGTTTAGGGTGGGATGGTTTAGGGTGGGATGGTTTAGGCTGGGCTGGTTTAGGGTGGGCTGGTTTAGGGTGGCTGGTTTAGGCTGGGCTGGGGGGCAGTTGGAGGAATGAGGGGCAGGGGGTGAAGGAGGGTAAGGGCCCAGGGTTTTTTGGTCCTGAAAAGGTAGTTGAGTGGATGGGGCAGCAATCAAAGGGCAGAGAGTCTCAGAGGGTTGATGAAGAGTGTGGGAGAGTGATTGTGTGTGTGTGTGTGTTTATGTCTCTTGTGTGTTTATGTCTGTGTGTGTGTGTGTGTGTGGCGACAGAGCGAGCAACCCCGGGTCTATTAGGTTGGTTGATGTCAGCACTGCCGTTTGCCCATTCACCTCCTGCCTTTGTCTCTGGATTCACAATGAGGCCTGCGCTCAATACCTGCCCAGACCAGTGTCATTGAGAAGATCAGAGCTCTGGCTCAATAGGGGCCCGGGCAAGCCCTTTAGCCTGGAGGTTAGTAGGCTGCCAGGGCCTTGGACCATTCACTTGGGGGTTTGAGGAGCTCTGGTGGTGACAGAGGAACATTGGGGAGATGGAGAGAGAGAGAGAGAGAGAGAGAGAGAGAGAGAGAGAGAGAGAGAGAGAGAGAGAGAGAGAGAGAGAGAGAGAGAGAGAGAGAGAGAGAGAGACACAGAGAGAGAGACAGAGAGAGAGACAGAAAGAAATAAATAAAGAAAGAAAGAAAGAAAGAAAGAAAGAAAGAAAGAAAGAAAGAGAGAGAGAGAACGAGAGAGAGAGAAAGAAAGAAAGAGAGAGAGAGAACAAGAGAGACTTTTTGACTTTTGGTCTTTCTTTATTGAAACATTCTTAATTCATTTAAAAATCACCCCCCACTCCTAAAATAAAATTAATAAATAAATAAAATTATATCCTATACTGCATACATGTACCATACTCCTACAACCGTATATCCAAAACATCTTCCCCAGCAATACAGACAGCCCCCCCAACACACCATATCTCCTCAAACATCTCCACACATTTGATCATTTTATAGAACTCAAACTCAACCCTAAGGCGCGCAGAGACCATCCCATTAAACAGTAGTAAAGGGTCTGTTATCCCCCCACCTTTGACCCTGTCCCTCCTTGTTAGCCAAATAGCTAGCTTTGCCTGAGCAAACAGAAAATTCAACAAAACACATTTTTCTTTCTCCTTACTCGAATACCTGTATCCCATTATAAACATCCCAACAGCAAAAACCACCCCCAACCTGTCACACAGACATTCCAACAGAGACATTAATGGCATTAACCTGGTGCACACAGAAAACACATGAATTACAGTTTCTTTCATTTGACAGAAAGGACACCCCTGCCCAATTCCCGGATCAACCCGTGCCAACCAGCTGTTAGTGGCCAGGGCTCCATGAAGAACCCTCCACTGGAGGTCCCCTGACCTCTTTGGTACTGGGGGTTTGTAGAGCGCCCTCCATCTAAAACCCACCATACTCTCCGCCCCACATACCCCCTGCCACTGATGTGCCTTCACTCCTGTTAGGCTTCTAATGCTCCTCACCTTAACGCAGAGGTTGTAGAGGGCTTTACCTCCCACCCCCTCAAACTCCCCAGGCTCGGAGTGTTAAAACCTAACAAGTCCTCCAGACCCCCTTGCCAGTCTCCAGTCTCTGCCGTCACCTGCAGTGGCGGGAACATTGGTGGCCCCTCTCCCTTTGGCCTCTCAAACACCCCCCTTACCGGCTCAGACAGTGCCTCCTGGACCTCCTCCAGGAATCTCTCCAGCAGCCTAAGAGACGTTATTCCTGTTTGTTGCGCCAAGACCTCCGGGGTTTTCCACCCCTCCTCTCCCAGCAGTCTCAGGTCACCCAGCCTTTGTAAACCCCCTGCCATCAGTTGCCTCTGCAGGGTGGCCGACTGAACCGATCTCAAAGGGATGGCTGGGTTGTGGAAGATAGGCTCCTCCCACACCCACTGCCCAGGCTCCACACCCCCTTCTCGTGTGGGCCTGAGCAGCTGCCAGGCCCTCAGCACCGCAGAGTAAAACTCTGAGAGACCTGCTGTACTCAGCCTCTCCAGCTTCATGAGGAACAGCTGCCGGTCCAACCCTAATCCGCCAGCTCTCCTCAGCAGCGCCCATGCTGGTTCCCTCCAGCCAACATCAGTGTGGTACAGCAGTCTCTGCACCGCCTTTAGTCGGAAAGCAGCCATCCTGCTCTCCAGTTCCACCAGGCCCTGTCCTCCTTCGTGGACGGTCATGTACAAAACTGCTGCCTTCAGCCAGTGATGTCCCGACCAAAAGAAGTCCACCAGCTTGCGTTGCAGGTCTGCAAGCAGACCGGCGGGGGGGTTGAGGACAGCCAGTTTATGCCACAAGGAAGATGCCACCAGGTTGTTGATTATCAGCACCCTCCCTCTATATGACACTTGGGACAGGAGCCACCTCCACCTGGCCAGTCTTGACACCACTGCCTGTGACAGCCCCTCCCAGTTCTTGCTGACCCACCTCTCCGAGCCCAGGTACACCCCCAACACTTTAAGCCCTTCACAACCCCACTGCAAACCCCCTGGAAGCAGAGGAGGAGCCCTATCCCCCCATGCCCCACATAACAGAGCTTTGCTCTTTCCCCAGTTTACCTTAGCTGATGAAGCTCCCTCGTACACCTTCAGACTGGTCTCTAGTTCCTGCATATCTTGCCCATCCCTGACCATCACAGAAACATCATCTGCATATGCTGAGACTGCTATTCCTGTCACCACATCCATGCCTGTCCAGCACACTCCCCGCAGTCTCCTGCTTAGCAGTCCTAAAAAAGGCTCAATGGCTAGCATGTACAGCTGCCCAGATAGAGGGCATCCTTGTCTAATGCCCCGTCTCACCCAGACTGGCCTACTGAGCCCCCCTCCCACCTTAACCATACATGACGCCCCAGCATACAACAGCTTCACACAGGTCACAAAACTCTTCCCAAACCCAAACACAGACATCACATTAAACAGATACTCATGATCCACTCTATCAAAAGCCTTCTCTTGATCTAAAGAGACCCGTCCAAAGTTCACATTAGAACCTCTCGACAAGTCCAACATGTCCCTAATCAAGAACAAGTTGTCCGTGATTGAGCGTCCCGGTACACAATATGTCTGGTCCTTGTGTATTATAGAGTCCAGATGGGACTTCAGTCTGTTAGAGAGGACCTTGGCAAAAATCTTGTAGTCCGCACAGAGTAATGCCACAGGCCTCCAGTTCTTAAGTTCACACAAGTCCCCTTTTTTGGGCAGGAGAGTCAGAGCCGCCCGACGGCAGCTCATCTGCAACTCTCCTACCCCGACGCATTCTCGCAACACGCAAAAGAAATCCTGTCCAATTGTTCCCCATAATTTTTGTAAAATTCCACTGGAAGTCCATCGACCCCGGGTGCACGACCGGGGACATCTGGGTTACTGCCTCTGCCAGTTCATGTGACAACAGAGGAATGTCCATTTCATCCCTCTGTGCCCGAGAGAGCTTAGGGAGTCCTGCGAACAAGACCTGAGCACACATAGGATCACACATTTCTGCCCTATACAATTCAGTATAAAACTCCACAGTCCGCTCCCGCATCTCCCCCACCACAGAGGTCACCCGCCCATCAGACAGCCGTAGACAATGCATACCCTTGGCTTCACTGCTCTGTCTTTCCAAACCAAAGAAGAAGGAGCTGGGAGCATCCATCTCCTTGAGCATGGAGAACCTAGCTCTTACAAGTGCTCCCTTTGCTTTAACCTGGAAAAAACTGCCCAGGTCCCTAGGTAATTCGGCTAAGTTAGCCTGGAGGCCTACATTGCCTTGCCCCACCATCTCTACCTCCATCTCACTAATACACCGCTCTAGTTCCCCCAATACTCTCCTAGCCTCTGAGGATGAGAGAGCTGTGTACTGTTGACAGAAAAGCCGAATTTGCACTTTCCCCACATCCCACCATTGACTCAGAGACTCATACTCCTCTCTTCACTGCCCCCATCTTTCCCAAAAAGTCTGGAAACCTGAGCAAAAAGTGGCATCTTGTAAGAGCTTTACATTGAACTTCCAATAAGATGCCTGCCGGGGCCCTGGTGAAATAGACAGCCGAGCCATGGTTATGTGGTGATCCGAAAACCCCACTGGGAGAATGGTAGCACCCAGCAGCCTATTGCTCTGATTCCTGGACATGTAAAAACGATCAAGTCGAGCTGCACTCACCCTAGCCCCAAAAACCTTCACCCACGTATACTGTCTTGTGTTTGGATGTTTAGTTCTCCAAACATCCACTAGGTCAAACTGATTAAAGATGTCCCTTAACACTCCCACTGACACTGAATGAGGCTCTTCCCCATTTCTGTTTTTTGTAAAATCCATTGTACAGTTCCAGTCACCTCCGATCACCAGCGTCTCCTCAGGCGCTACTTGTGAGAGTTCCTGTCTAAGACTCCCAAATAGAACCCCTCTTTCTCTCCCTGTGTTAGGCGCATACACATTTATAAAGACAAAACACATGTTGTTAATTTCTGCTTTAACAACAAGCAACCTACCCCTACACACCTCCTTTGAGGAGCAAATTTTTACAGCCAGACCCGGTGCAAAAAGGACTGCCACCCCTGCACTAAGATTTGTCCCATGGCTCAACACACTTGCCCCTTTCCACCAGAGCCCCCAATCAACTTCATTCACCACATCACTATGCGTCTCCTGCAGAAACAACACCTGTACTTTTTTTTGTTTTACATATTTACCCAACACACTCCTCTTTCCCGCATTTCTGGCGCCATTTATATTGAGCGAGCCTACCCGAAGAGTCTCCATAAGAAGTGGGAGAAAAGCCAGCAGAGAAATAGACCAATAGCAAAGCTCAAAAAGCCCCAGTGTCAGTAAGAAATTAAACATTTAAACAGTGTCTGAAGGTAAACCTTTACGCACTGTTGTGACCCACTTCCTCAACCTAAACCGTTTCCTGGGTGAGAGGACACCATGCCCCTCATTTCTCATAGCATGTTGTACTGATCTTACAAACTTTCTAGGATCAGGAAAAAAAAGCCTCAAGATTAACTTTTTTCCCCTTAGTCTCATTCAGGAACCTTGTCAGTTCTCTCAACGTGTACTTAGACCCCTCTGGTTGACTGGCTGTCAGCTCCGGGCCAATTGAAGAGGAGTCTGAAAAAATAACTCCTCATCCTCTTCCTCAGACTCACTTTCCTCCTCTTCTCTATCTCCCACCCTGACCACCTGCCCTTTCTCTCTGGTTAGGGCCTCACCCACAGCAACAGGCAACATTTCCATGGTGCCTTTGTCCACACCCTTTTTCTTTTTCCTCTTGACACCCTCCTCCTCCCCTAATCTCTTACACTTCCCCACTATACTCTCCTCATCCACTAGAATAACCTGACTAGACGCAGTATCATCTGCACCACCCTCCATAGCATGACTAGGGCCAGCCTCAGCTACACCACCCTCCATAGCATGACTCGGCCCAGCATCATCTGCACCACCCTCCATAGCATGACTCGGCCCAGCATCATCTGCACCACCCTCCATAGCATGTCTAGGCCCAGCCTCAGCTACCCCACCATCTCCAGCCTGACTAGACCCAGCCTCTGCTTCTCCACCATCTCTAGCCTGACTAGACCCAGCCTCCACTACCCTACCATCTCTAGCCTGACTAGACCCAGCCTCTGCTTCTCCACCATCTCTAGCCTGACTAGACCCAGCCTCATCTACACCACCATCTCTAGCCTGACTAGACCCAGCCTCATCTACACCACCATCTCTAGACTGACTAGGCCCAGCCTCTGCTGTCTGCATCTCCTTACCCCCTGCATTTTGACCTCGATTTCCCCCACTTGCGCTTGTACCCTCACCTTGTCTATGGCCTTTATGTGGGCACGCAAAGCACAAATCCCCACATTCAAAACACCGTAGACTATCTGTGCTGGCAAAACCTGCATAGAGCCCCTCCCCATGCCTCACTTTAAAATGCACATTTAGCTGTTGCTCATTATTGTTCAGAAACATAAACACTTGCCTCCTGAACGAAACAACGTGCTTAACGGCATCTGCCTGAAAACCTGCTGACAGTACACGGAAACCGCTAGCAAACTTACCAAAATGACTCAGCTCTTTCCTAATTTGATCATCCGTAATAAACAGAGGCAAATTTGCCACTACAACTCTTGTTGAAGGGGTAGAGAGAGGTGAAATTGACACCAACACATCCCTTACAAATATTCCGCTAGCAATTAGCCTACCGACCAAATTAGCCCTTTTCATGAACACAACCACAGCTTTGTTCATTCTAGAAGCAGAATGTATAAACTCAGCTCCTACCTGTTCACCGACCGCGAGCAGAACCTCCTCCACCTTAACTCCGTTCTCAGGAACACACCTGAATCCATGTTGTATCGACAGCGTCTCCTCCGCGCTAGGCTGAGGAGCCATTGCGCACGATACACCTTCCAACCCCCAGGAAAGTTACTCTGTCCTCTTCCACCCTAACTTTGAAAAAAAACTTTGGATACCGCTAAAAACAAATATTGCATTAACCCTCCACCATAGAAAATAACATGTAAAGAAAATAATCAAGAAAGTTAGTTAGGATAGAGCTTTCCACACCAAACACTCAAACTCCAAAAACACCCAGCATGCACCGAGAGAGAGAGAGAGAGAGAGAGAAAGAGAGAGAGAGAGATAACGAGAGAGAGAGAGATAACGAGAGAGAGAGAGAGAGAGAGAGAGAGAAAGAAAGAAAGAAAGAAAGAAAGAAAGAAAGAAAGAAAGAAAGAAAGAAAGAAAGAAAGAGAGAAACAAAGAGAGAGAAAGAGAGAGAGAGAAACAAAGAAAGAGAAAGAGAGAGAGAAAGAGAGAGAGAGAACGAGAGAGAGAAAGAGAGAACGAGAGAGAGAGAGAACGAGAGAGAGAAAGAGAGAAAGAGAGAGAGAGAACGAGATAGAGAGAGAGAGAGAGAGAACGAGAGAGAGAGAGAGAGCGAGAGAGAGAACGAGAGAGAGAGAGAGAACGAAAGAGAGAACGAGAGAGAGAAAGAGAGAGAGAGAGAGAGAGAGAGAGAGAACGAGAGAGAGAGAGAACGAGAGAGAGAGAGAGAGAGAGAGAGAGAGAGAGAGAGAGAGAGAGAAAGAAAGAAAGAAAGAAAGAAAGAAAGAAAGAAAGAGAAAGAGGGAGAGAGAAAGAGAGAGAGAGAGAACGAGAGAGAGAAAGAGAGAGAGAGAACGAGAGAGAGAGAGAGAACGAGAGAAATAGAAAGAGAGAGAGAAAGAAAGAGAGAACGAGAGTGAGAGAGAGAGAGAGAGAGAGAGAGAGAACGAGAGAGAGAGAGAGAACGAGAGAGAGAACGAGAGCGAGAGAGAGAACGAGAGAGAGAGAGAGAACGAGAGAGAGAACGAGAGCGAGAGAGAGAACGAGAGCGAGAGAGAGAACGAGAGAGAGAGAGAACGAAAAAGAGAGAACGAGAGAGAGAGAGAGAGAGAGAGAGAGAGAGAGAGAACGAGAGAGAGAGAGAACGAGAGAGAGAGAGAACGAGAGAGAGAGAGAACGAGAGAGAGAGAAAGGAAGAAAGAAAGAAAGAAAGAAAGAAAGAAAGAAAGAGAAAGAGGGAGAGAGAAAGAGAGAGAGAGAGAACGAGAGAGAGAAAGAGAGAGAGAGAACGAGAGAACGAGAGAGAGAGAGAGAGAGAGAGAACGAGAGAACAAGAGAGAGAGAACGAGAGAAATAGAAAGAGAGAGAGAAAGAAAGAGAGAACGAGAGTGAGAGAGAGAGAGAGAGAGAGAGAGAGAGAGAGAGAGAGAGAGAGAGAGAGAGAACAAGAGAGAGAACGAGAGAAATAGAGAGAGAGAGAGAGAGAGAGAGAGAGAGAGAGAGAGAGAGAGAGAGAGAGAGAGAGAGAGAGAGAGAGAGAGAGAGAGAGAGAGAGAGAGAGAGAGAGAGAGAACTACAGGAGTGAATGACAGAGAGTTCAGTTTGTTTACTTCATGTGTGTGTTCTGGTGACTGTCCCCCTCTGACTCTGCTTTGGTGACAAGTTTGACTTCTGCAGAGTGCTAACCAGGACACATATGTTTCTGTTGTCACACACACACACACAGATACTAACTCATACAAGAGAGTGAGAGAAATAGGGAGACAGAGGGAGAGAGACTTTTTGAAGGAAGTGTCCTATTTATTACAGTTGTGGGCTGTATTGAATAACACTAATAATGATATTAATATTAGTAATACTAACTTTATTTATATAACGCTTTCAATCCAGGCAACAAAGTGCTTCACACCATAAAATAAGTACTAACTCAAAAGAACAAAGAGAGGAGGAAGGAGAATGAGAACAGATAGCTAATTAAAATCATATATTGAAATCATACTGTACATTGGAAGCATCTTTGTAAGTGTGTCATCAGCAGGGATTTAAGAAAGTAGTGAGTTTCCAAGCCTGATCGCCTCTGGCAGACCATTCGACTATCCTTGTGGGTACCAAACAATTGATTCAGCCAGCAGCCTACCACCCTGCATCCCAATGCTGCATTGCCTCTGAAGCTAAGCAGGGTTGGTCCTGGTCAGTTATTGCACGGGAGACCAGATGCTGCTGGAAGTGGTGTTGGAGGGCTAGTAGGAGGCACTCTTTTCTCTGGTCTAAAAAAATGCCTCAGGACAGTGAATGGCCTGTGTAGGGTGCTGTCTTTTGGAAGGGATGTTAAACGGGTGTCCTGACTCTCTGTGGCCACTAAAGATCCCATGGCACTTATTGTAAGAGTAGGGTTGTTAACCCTGATGTTCTGGCTAAATTCCCAATCTGGCCCTCATGGCATCATGGCCACCTAATCATCCCCAGCTTCTAATTGGCTCATCCATCCTCTCCCCTGTAACTATTCCCCAGGTTGTTGCTGTACATGAGAATGTGTTCTCGGTGAATTTACCTGGTAAAATAAGAGTTCAATTAAAAAGATTCCTGATCAAAATCCTAACTCGTATGCCTAAAATATCCTTTTTTCCTTGTGGTGACCAGCAAAGTGTCCCCACTTGTCCGAATTTTCCTTTCTTTACAAACCTTGTGAGGACTTCTGGTCCCCACAAGAATAGCAAAACCAAACACACACACACAGAAGGGAGAAAATGACAAATGTTGCATTGATGAATTTGAGCACGCTCCTTTCCCCAGACAGTGTGAATTGATTTTATATTACCCCTCTTCAACACTGGGATTTATTGACACACTGCAAAGAGTGTCTACTCCAGTACGCTGTTAAAAAAATATACACCTCCCCCATACCCCCCCACACTTATTTTCTTCCTGGTCCCCTCCCTCCCTCCCCCTCCCTCCCTCCCTCCCTCCCTCCCTCCCTCCCTCCCTCCCTCCCTCCCTCCCTCCCTCCCTCCCTCCCTCCCTCCCTCCCTCCCTGTCTGACTGGTTTCACCCCTCCGTTCTCTTTTATGCCTCTATCCCTCTCTTTCTCTCGCTGTCTCTGCTATCGCTCCATAAAACACCCAGTTTCCCTGCCGCTATCCCAACGTGCCTCTCCCTCTCTCGCTCCATTTTTTCCCACACATGAGATTTGCCTAACAATAAGTTGTTCTGGCCAAGGTCAGATAAGAGCTGCACAGCCCAGGAAGAGCCTCCACCACTCTTTCTTTCATCCCTCTCTTTTCTCCCCCCTTTCTCCTCACAGCTTTCGAATTATCTCTGCCGCACGTAATAATAATTACGGAGAAAGGCGGTGCTGCGATAAGAAGGCAGGAGCTGAGATGGAGAGTAGGGGGGGAGGAAGGGAAGAGGTAATGGGGGAAGGAGAGGGGGAAGGTGGGATAAAAAGGGGAGACGAGTGGGGAGGAAGAAAGTAGGGGGAAAAGGAATGAGAGAGGTGGAAGAGGATAAGACAAGGAGGGAGGGAGAGAGGAGAGAAGGAGGCAGGAGGAGAGGAAGGGAGAGTGATGGAGAGATTGGTCAGGGGAGGGACCAGGAGAGTTAAGTGAAAATGAAATAAAGGGTTTCTGCCCTGGTTAGAAGGAGCCGGCAGAAAGAGAGAAAAAAACGTGATTCTCGAAGGCGAGTTGGTTTGAGGAAGAGCTCACACACTCACTCACACACAGCGTTTCTCTCTAAACACAGTGATACCTTCACACACACACACACATGCTCCACATTACCTAACAGCAGGAGTGTAAATTGAGATTGGGTTGAGGATGAAAGTGTCTCCATAATTGGTTGATTTTCTATTATGGTTGCTTAAAAACAGAAATCGTATCAATGGCCCAAACCTCAATTGCAATTTGAACTTCACCTCTGCACACAAATCACTTTTCATTTATTGTAATGTCCAATTAAAACTACAACCGCCCTCACCGTAACACCCCAAAACACCCCATACCAGGAAAGAAAAACACACCCAGACAAAATCAAATCAAATGTTATTGGTCAATACACATGGTTAGCAGATGCTATTGCGAGTGTAGCGAAATGCTTCTTCTCTAGATCTGACAGTGCAGCAGTATCTAACAGCTAATATCTAACAATTCCACAACAAAACCGAACACACACAATCTAGTAAAGGAATGTGATAAGAATATATAAGTATAACATATATGGATGAGCAGTGACAGAGCGGCTACGATGCACTAGATAGTGAAGGATAGAGTAAACAGTTTATACATATTAGATGAGTAATGTAAACATTCTTAAAGTGGCATTATTAAAGTGACTAGTGTTCCATTTATTAAAGTGGTCAATGATATCATGTCTGTAGGTGTCCCAACCCCTCTCGCCCCAGCCTCAGTCGCCACACCTGCTTACCCTGTCCCAACCCCTCTCGCTCCAGCCTCAGCCGCCGCACCTGCTTACCCTGTCCCAACCCCTCTCGCTCCAGCCTCAGTCTCCGGACCTGCTTACCCTGTCCCAACCCCTCTCGCTCCAGCCTCAGTCTCCGGACCTGCTTACCCTGTCCCAACCCCTCTCGCCCCAGCCTCAGTCGCCACACCTGCTTACCCTGTCCCAACCCCTCTCGCTCCAGCCTCAGCCGCCGCACCTGCTTACCCTGTCCCAACCCCTCTCGCTCCAGCCTCAGTCTCCGGACCTGCTTACCCTGTCCCAACCCCTCTCGCTCCAGCCTCAGTCTCCGGACCTGCTTACCCTGTCCCAACCCCTCTCGCTCCAGCCTCAGTCTCCGGACCTGCTTACCCTGTCCCAACCCCTCTCGCCCCAGCCTTAGCCTCCGGACCTGCTTACCCTGTCCCAACCCCTCTCGCCCCAGCTTCAGCCTCCGGACCTGCTTACCCTGTCCCAACCCCTCTCGCTCCAGCCTCAGTCTCCGGACCTGCTTACCCTGCCCCAACCCCTCTCGCTCCAGCCTCAGTCGCCGCACCTGCCTACCCTGTCCCAACCCCTCTCGCTCCAGCCTCAGCCGCCGCACCTGCTTACCCTGTCCCAACCCCTCTCGCTCCAGCCTCAGCCGCCGCACCTGCTTACCCTGTCCCAACCCCTCTCGCCCCAGCCTCAGCCGCCGCACCTGCTTACCCTGTCCCAACCCCTCTCGCCCCAGCCTCAGTCTCCGGACCTGCTTACCCTGTCCCAACCCCTCTCGCTCCAGCCTCAGTCTCCGCACCTGCTTACCCTGCCCCAACCCCTCTCGCCCCAGCCTCAGCCTCCGGACCTGCTTACCCTGTCCCAACCCCTCTCGCTCCAGCCTCAGTCTCCGGACCTGCTTACCCTGCTCCAACCCCTCTCACCCCAGCCTTAGCCTCCGGACCTGCTTACCCTGACCCAACCCCTCTCGCCCCAGCCTCAGCCTCCGGACCTGCTTACCCTGCCCCAACCCCTCTCGCCCCAGCCTCAGCCTCCACACCTGTGTTTCAATAAATATCTTGGTTACTTTATCCCAGTTTCCTCGTCTGAGTCTGCTCTTGGGTTCCCCTGTTCCACTCCCTGTAACAGGCCTCTCCGTGCTAGTGGTGGCTGTTTAACAATCTGATGGCCTTGAGACCGCGCCTTCTGGATGGAAGCGGGGTGAACAGGCAGTGGCTCGGGTGATTATTGTCCTTGATGATCTTTTTTTGCCTTCTTGTGACATCAGGTGTTGTAGGTGTCCTGGAGGGCAGGTAGTTTGCTCCCGGGGATGCGTTGTGCAGACCGCACCACCCTCTGGAGAGCCCTGTGGTTCTGTGGTTGTGGGCAGTGCAGTTGCCATACAGGCAGTGATACAGCCCGACAGGATCCTCTCAATTGTGCTCCTGTAATAGTTAGTGAGGGATTTTGGTGACAAGCCAAATTTGGGCAACGGGATTAAAGAGGCACTGTTGCGCCTTCTTCACCACACTCTCTATGTGCGTGGACCATTTCAGTTTGTCAGTGGTATGTACACCGTGGAACTTAAAAATGTCCACCTTCTCCACTGCTGTCCCATTGATGTGGATAGGGGGGTGCTCCCTTTGCTGTTTCCTGAAGTCCATGATCATCTCTTTTGTTTTATTGACGTTGAGTAAGAGGTTATTTTCCTGACACCACACTCCGAGAGCCCTCACCTCCTTCCTGTAGGCTGTCTCATCATTATTGGTAATCAAGCCCACTACTGTTGTGTTGTCTGCATGGCCACGCAGTTGTGGGTGAACAGGGAGTACAGGAGGGGGGTGAGAACGCGTCATTGTGGGACCCCAGTGTTGAGGATCAGCGGAGTGGAGTTTCCTGCCGTCACCACCTGGGGGAGGCCCATCAGGAAGTCCAGTCTTTAGTTCAGCTACCTTAGCTTTCTTGGGAACATGAAAAATGGTGGCCATCTTGAAGCATGTGGGGACAGCAGACTGGGATGGGGATTGATGGAATATGTCCATAAACAAACCAGCCAGCTGGTCTGCGCATACTCTGAGGACGCGGCTAGGGATGTCGTCTGCCTTGCGAGGGTTAACATGTTTAAATGTTTTACTCACGTCAGCCACGGAGAAGGAGAGCCCACAGTCTTTGGTAGTGTGCCGCGTTGGTGGCACTGCATTGTCCTCAAAGCACGCAAAGAAGTTGTTTAATTTGTCTGTCGGCGACAGGGCTGGTTTTCTTTTTGTAGTCCATGATTGTCTGTAGACCCTGCCACATACGTCTCGTGTTTGAGCCGTTGAATTGCGACTCCACTTTGTCTCTATACTGACGCTTTGCTTGTTTGATTGCCTTACGGAGGGAATAACTACACTGTTTGTATTCAGCCATGTTTCCAGTCACCTTGCCATTATTAAATGCGGTGCTACATGCTTTCAGTTTTGCACTAATGCTGCCATCAACCCACAATTTCTGGTTAGGGAAGGTTTTAATAATCACAGTGGGTACAACATTTCCTATACACTTCCTTATAAACTCACTCACTGAGGCAGTATATACGTCAATGTTATTCTCTGAGGCTACCCGGAACATATCCCAGTCCACGTGATCGAAGCATTCTTGAAGCGTGGAATCTGATTGGTCAGACCACCTTTGGATAGACCTAAGCACGGGCGCTTCCTGTTTAAGTTCCTGCCTATAGGAGGGGAGCAACAAGATGACGTCATGGTCGGATTTGCTTAAAGGAGGGCGGGAGATAATACGGTCAGCATTTGATTGTGAGGAATTCTAGGTCAGGTGAACAAAAGGACTCGAGTTCTTGTATGTTGTTACAATTACACCATGTCGTTAATCATGAAACATACACCCCTGCCCTTCTTCTTACTGGAGATATGTTTATTCCTGTCTGTGCGATGCACTGAAAATTCCATTGGCTGTATGGACTCCGACAGCATGTCCCCAACCCCTTCAGTACCCAGCCAGTAACCCTTTACAAATCTCCCCAGTCCCCCTTACCCCTGCCCAATCCCCCAGCGACCCCCCCCCCCCTGCCCTGTGTAACCCCTGCCCTCTGTATCAGGGTGGACAGGCAGGGTAAGCTTCTCTCCATGTCTGTCTCTCCCAGGGCTCTCCTCACCACCCCTAACCCCCAGAGGAACTGCTATCAGCGGGCTGAGCCTCTCTGCACTGGCCTGATATCCACATGGGGGTGGAGGGTAGGAGGAGGCTGTATGTATGTGTGTGTGTGTGGTGTGTGTGTAGGGGGCAATGTACTGTGTGGGTGTGTGTGTGAGCGTGTAAAGATGATTATCGATGCTGTATTATGAGTTTCAAACGAAGGCAGATTAGTACCCCCTCCAGCCCCCTTTTCCTCCATCCCTCCAGCCCCCATCCAGCCTCCTGTCTGTCCGTCATCCGAGTGTCAAACCACTGAGGGCTGGGTGTAGTAATGCTATTCTGTCCCCTCTTATCTCCCCGCTCAGGCCCTGTCGCCTGCTGACCCATGAACCAACCACAGAAAGATAGGGAGGGAAGGAGAGGGGGCAGGGGGAGAGAGAGAGAGAGAGAGAGAGAGAGAGAGAGAGAGAGAGAGAGAGAGAGAGAGAGAGAGAGAGAGAGAGAGAGAGAGAAAGAGAGAGGGAGAAAGAGAGAGGGGTAGAGGAGGAATAGAAAGGATGAGGAAGAGGCGGTCTCACCTCTGGTTCATTGGGTCTGTGCTTTGGACTTGACCTTGCCAAATGAGGTTGAGGTGTTCAGAAATGAGAAGCATCCATCACGGTCCCCAGCTTAAATGCGAAACAGCATAAAATATGTTGCAAAAAATGTCAAATAAGAAAACGATGAATGAAGTGTTCATACATGGTGTTAGTGTGTGAGGGTGAATCATTATGGAAGTCCAGTCAAACCCATTGAACACTATGTCTGCACTAGGTCTGCACTAATGCTGCAGGTTTTTTTCTGTCTGGTAGTTAATTGCCACTAATTGGCCATAGAGTCCACTCATCTGCTGTCCCAGGTCTGAATCAGTCCCAGGAACGGGGGAATATGAAAATCAGCAATGCTGTAGATCTTGAGGTCTAGATTTTAGAGAAGGAGAGCAGTAGAATAATGTAATAAGCATTATGCATACTGTTATGCAGTAAATAGGTAAGTAAGGTAGGCCACAGTTAGTCAGAGGTTCTGTGGTTTGCACAGGTGGGAGTGATTATCGAGCTAATCAGCTAAAGGAGTATGATCTCCTGAAAAGGGAGCTCATGATTTTGTATCTTTCATTTGTCCTGCCCTTTTGGAGTTCTGTTTATTGTTTTTCACCAACTAAACATCAACGACCCGCTTTTACTGACCCAAACATGGAGTCACACCAGAGCTGTACCCCTAGATCCCTGGTAAGCGAACCCACTGTCCCCAGGCACACACACCCAACACAGACCCCAGGCACACACACCCAACACGGACCCCAGGCACACACACCCAACACGGACCCCAGGCACACACACCCAACACGGACCCCAGGCACACACACCCAACACGGACCCCAGGCACACACACCCAACATGGACCCCCACACACACCCAACATGGACCCCACACACACACACACACACACACACACCCAACATGGACCCCCCACACACACACACACACACACCCAACATGGACCCCCACACACACACACCCAACATGGACCCCCCCCACACACACAAACACCCAACATGGACCCCCACACACGCCCAACATGGACCCCACACACACACAAAATGGACCCCAGGCACACACACCCAACATGGACCCCACACACACACAAAATGGACCCCCCACACACACACCCAACATGGACCCCACACACACACACACACGCCCAACATGGACCCCCACACACACACCCAACATGGACCCCCACACACACACGCGCCCAACATGGACCCCCACACACACACCCAACATGGACCCCCCCCACACACACACACCCAACATGGACCCCCACACACACACACACACACACCCAACATGGACCCCACACACGCCCAACATGGACCCCACACACACGCACACCCAACATGGACCCCCACACACGCCCAACATGGACCCCCACACACACACCCAACATGGACCCCCCACACACACACACACACACCCAACATGGACCCCCACACACGCCCAACATGGACCCCCACACACACACCCAACATGGACCCCCCCACACACACACACACACCCAACATGGACCCCACACACACACACACACACACCCAACATGGACCCCCACACACGCCCGACATGGACCCCACACACACACACACCCAACATGGACCCCCACACACGCCCAACATGGACCCCCACACACACATCCAACATGGACCCCCCACACACACACACACACCCAACATGGACCCCACACACGTCCAACATGGACCCCCACACACACACCCAACATGGACCCCCACACACACCCAACATGGACCCCACACACACACACCCCCAACATGGACCCCACACACACACACCCAACATGGACCCCCCCCACACACACACACCCAACATGGACCCCCACACACACACCCAACATGGACCCCCCCACACACACACACACACCCAACATGGACCCCCCACACACACACACACACCCAACATGGACCCCACACACACACACCCAACATGGACCCCACACACACACACACCCAACATGGACCCCCCACACACACACCCAACATGGACCCCCACACACACACCCAACATGGACCCCACACACACACACACCCAACATGGACACCAGGCACACACAACCCCAACATGGACCCCACACACACACCCAGCTAGTTAGCTTTAGCTTGGTACCTAGCTAGCACCAATACAATCAGCCTGAAAACAATGACCAGTGGAACCTGCAGTCATTTTCATTATTCTTAGCAATGATTTAGGAATCCTTGTAAGTATTAGCTAGGAATCCACTTGTTGTTCGCCAATTGGAATTGAACTTCAGTTTATGAAAATAAATAGCTAGCCAGCTGCTTAACCCTGTTGCCCAAAGCTAATGTTATAAGCAGCCAGCTAGCTTCATCTGGCTAGTGATGCTTGACAGGACCAGGTTATGTGTTGTGAAGCTAGCCACAATAAGGATTAGGCACAATAGTGGAATTTGCGGTTTGCCTTCAAAATAAAAGTACATATTTGAAAGTGATGCAGAAGGTTACAATTGGTGGAATCATGCCATATTTAGTACTAGATAATGTTAAACAAGGTTGGAATGTGAAGCAATGAAATGGGGTATCAGTCTACTCTGTGACACCCACAGAACACAACTGTGTAGAGTTTATGCAAATATTAGCATTGTAGCTCTTATCGCGGGACTGTGACAGTATGAAATCACCTCCCCAGTCAGCCTATTGTGTGTATTACTATATTGTGCTGTACAACTTTACCTAATGATTGGGAATCAATGAAATGGGGTATCACTCAATATTCTTTTACAAACGTCCTCCTCAGAGTTATCAGACTCCAAAACATACACGCAGTATTGTGGTAGCAGGTAGCCTAGTGGTTAGATCGTTGGGCCAGTAACAGTAACAGGATCGAATTCCCGAGCTGACAAGGTAAAATCTGTCATTCTGCCTCTGAACAAGGCAGTTAACCGACTGTTCCCCGGTAGGCTGTCATTGTCAATAAGAATTAGTTCTTAACTTGACTTGCCTGTTTAAATCAAATTCCTAAAATGTAAAAGTATTGTTTATCCTCGGGAATAGTGTTCAATACACAGGTTGACAATAAATGTGTCTCAATTCACAGTTGTTTCAGAGTTCCGCAATACGAGCTACGACGCCAATGTTCTCTGGGTGTCACTGAGTAGACTGATCCCTCATGTCATTGATCCACAATCCATAGGTAATCGATACGTTTGCTATGATGCTGGAAAAGCTAGCTTTTTTCTAGGACCAGCACTGTAGGTGCGCGAGACCATTTTACCAGCATCATAGCATACGTATCGATGAATCGTTGTGACATATGAAATACAAGAGATAGTGTAATCAATGTGTTATAACTAATCAATTCTTATGTGACGTGCAGTCATATTCAGGTCCTGATTGGTCAACAAGCTTATTTGACAAATCAAATAGTGTTATTTGACGTGTATCGTTTTTGACCTGATAAGACCCAAACAGCGTTTTGTGAGAAACACCAGAAAAAAAACTACTGTACAAATCTGACAACTATACAGTGTCTTCAGAAAGTATTCACACCCCTTGACTTTTTCCACATTTTGTTGACCACATTAATTAAAAATCGATTAAATAGAGATTTTGTGTCACTGGCCTACACACAATACCCCATAATGTCAAAGTGGAAAAGGTTTTTTGACATTTTTACAAATTAATAAAAAATTAAAAGCTGAAATGTCTTGAGTCAATAAATATTCAACCCCAAAGCCTAGATAAGTTCAGGAGTACAAATCTGAAGAAGTCACATAAGTTGAATGAACTTCTTGTGCAACAATAGTGTTTAACATGATTTTGTAATGACTACCTCATCTCTGTACCCCACACATACAATTATCTTGAAGGTCCCTCGGTTGAGAAGTGCATTTCAAACACATATTCAACCACAAAGACCACAGAGGTTTAGATGTGTAAAAATAAAAAAGCAGACATTCAATATTACTTTGAGCATGGCGAAGTTATTCATTACACTTTGGATGGCGTATCAATAGACCCAGTCACTACAAAGATACAGGCATCCTTCCTAACTAAACCAGAGAGGAAGGGAACCACTCAGGGTTTTCACCATGAAGCCAATGCGTGGTGGCGTGCGTCATGTTAGGGGTATGTTTGTCATCGGCAAGGACGAGGGAGTTTTTTGGGGATAAAAAGAAACGGAACAGAACAAAGCAGAGGCAAAATCCTAGTGGAAAACCGTGGTTGTGCTTTGTGTTGCCATGCCTGTTATCACCCATCTCTGCTCTCCTGCGCCTGACTTCCCAGCAACCAGTCACTCACCCCGTTACAGGTCAAGGGCATGCAGAGGTCAGTAATCCAGAGCAGAGTCCGAAAGTTACAGAACGGCAGGCTGGCTCAGGGCAGGCAGAGGTCAGTAATCCAGGGCAGTGTCACAAGGTACAGAACGGCAGGGGCCAGGGCAGGCAGAATGATCAAAACTGGGAAAACTAGAAAACAGGGACTAGAGAAAAAACAGGAGTACGGGAAACCGCAGGTAGACTTGACGAGACAAGGTGAACTGGCAACAGACAATCAGAGAAGACAGGTATAAATACACTGGGGATAATGGGGAAGATGGGCGACACCTGGAGGGGGAGACAAGCACAAAGACAGGGCAATTGACCTTCAGCAGGACAATAACCTAAAACACAAATATACACTGGAATTGCTTACCAAGACAACACTGAACATTGAGTGGCCTAGTTAGAGTTTAACTTGACAATCTATAGAAAGACTTAAATGGTTGTCTAGCAATGATCGAAAACCAGAGCTTGACAAATGAAAAAAATAACAATGTGTAAATATTGTACTATCCAGGTATGCAAAGCTTACCCAGAAAAACTCACATCTATAATCACTGCCAAAGATGATTCTAACGTGTATTGACTCAGGGGGTTTAATACTTATCTAATCAAGATGTATTTCTGTTTTGTTGTACACATTTATTATTTAACAAATGTTGGAATTTTTATTCCACTTTGACATTACAGTATTTTGTGAGGATCATTGACAAAAAACTTTTACAAATCCATTTGAATCCCACTTTGCAACACAACAAAATGTGGAACAAGTGAAGGGGTGCGAATACTTTTTGACGGCACTGTACATGTGATTTGCAGACCTGTATTTTGGAAGAAGAAAATAATCTAAGCATCCACCTTTTGGTAGCAGATGTTCTGTGTGTTGTCAGTTTGAATCCAACCAATGACTGACTGTTAACCCCTCACCAAATTCTTAATTTGTGTGAATTGATGAGAAGATGAGTGACGTTAATATGCATTAGAGCGTGGTGTCAAAGCCCTGGCACACTGAGATAACAGCCTTATCTCTGCTCTGACTGATAACAGGGGGAGGGAGGAGGGATGAGAGGCAGGGAGAGAGGGGAGGTTGAGAGGGAGGAGAGGAGAGATGAGGGGGAGGAGGGAGAGAGGAAGAAAGGGGAAAGAGAGGGAGAAGAGAGGGTGGGTGAGGGAGAGAGGAAAGAGATGGGGATAGAGGAGCAGGGACGATAGAGGGAGGATATAGAGGAGACAGGAAGGTAAGAGACAAGGAAAGGAGAGAGACAGGAAGAAGAGAAAAGGAGAGGAGAGTGTGTGTGGAGCTTGTCTGGCTCCTTTGTTATCTATCAATCTTTCTCTCCTCTCCTACCTCTCTCTTCCCTTAACCTCTATTTGCATTTTTCTATCTATTCTCCCTCAAACACCTTCGTCTGTCAGACAGTCAGTTTCTCTCTCTTCTTACCTTCTCTCTCCCACTCTCACCCCCCCTCAACTTCTCTCTCTCGCTCCCCCTCTCTCTTGGTCTTGAAAGAGAGACAAAGCAGAGGCAGTCTTTTCAAAGGAAATGGGAAGAGGACAGGTGTTTTAGATGACAGTGATGGCTGTTAAAACACAATCTGGCTCCTTACCCACCGGCCCATTCAGTCAGTGACACACACGCACGCATATGCACACTCTTTTCAATGAGGCCACAATGTCATGCGGTGGCACTCCCAACTGTCACCAGTAGCGTTGAAGCACACACTCATGATCACGTGTCAACACACACATGTAAATGCACACACTCTACATAATGTGTGAAACCTAGCAGAAGGACAAATAAACACATACTGAAACGTTTCATTATCTGTGTGAAAGGCTGCATGTGAGTGGGAATTTGTGTGTTTGTGTCCTACCCTAATGTCCATTAGTCAGCTGGAGTGGTAATCAGCACATTTCACTAAGGGATTGAAGAGGGAGGGAGGGAGGGAGGGAGGGAGGGAGGGAAAGAGAGAATGAGAAGATGGGGAAGGAAAAACGGTGTTAGGAATACTGAGGCATCTCAGGTACCAGGGACCAGTGTGTGTTTGAGCGGTATCTCAGCCCCTCACACTCCCCCGACAGAGGGAGATAAACATAGGCCTGAGACATCGACCACATGATTTATCAACATGGATTTCACCTCCCCGACATAAATTCACGCACACACATTGAAAATGAAAATATTTTTGTCGCTATGTGAGGGAGCAGAGAGAGCGAGAGAAAGAAAGAGAGAGGGTCAGAGAAAGAGCGAGATAGAGAGGGAGAAAATTATACTTAATTATGTAGCCTCAACAGCACTCTGTAGGGTAGCACCATGGTGTAGCCGGAGGACAGCTAATTTCCATCCTCCTCTGTGTATATTGACTTCAATACAAAACCTAGGAGGCTCATGGTTCTCACCCCCTTCCATAGACCTACACAGTAATTATGACGACTTCCAGAGGACGTTCTCCAACCTATCAGAGCTGATGCAGCATGAACTGACATGTTGTTCATCCAATCAAAGGATCAGTTCATGAATCTACAGCTAGACAGCTAGTACCGCATTGCATACAATTTGGTGAGTAGTTGACTAAAAGAAAGACAATAGTTGAACAAATTAGTTTCTTCAAAAATGAAGGAGACGCAGCAGAGAGAGTTATATTTTGCTTTATTTTTCACCCCACTTACTTACCGTAACTAGCTAATGTAACTATTTTAGCCTTCTCAACAACCTGACTCAAACAGAGACGCATGCTATTTATGTTAACTAGCATGCTAAAATTATCCTACACTGCAAAACTTCCAAGTCAAGGTAAACTTTCTGTTTTATTAATTTTAGTATCACTGCTTTAAGGATCGGCTTGAGGCCTTATTAAAGAACAGTGATACTAGCAAGAGCAGTGTGCAGGTTCATTCTTTTTTTCTCATCGTACCAGTTATCAAAAGAATGTTAACTGCAAATACCTCTCATATCCAGAAAGCTAGCTAGCCAGCAAACAAGATGCAGTGCCTTAGACCGCAATTGAGCCTGTATTTGGGGAGTTTTCACATTATTCTCTGCAGATTTGCTCAAGCTCAGATCATGACTACAACTAAGTTACCAGGTCTTTGACCACACTGTGCTGTTACATTGGTGAGAAAAAAACTCATGCTTCCTACCCTTTAGGATATTGTCAATTTGTCATTCAGGAATCTGTAATCAAGAGCCTTTTGATTGTACTTACCCGTCTCTGTGGTTGTGTTTGCCGTGGGATCTTAGAACTATTCTTTCGACCCAGACACACATGTAACGTGGAGTGTTTCCACATAAATATCTATTCATGTAGCCACTTCTATCCCCCCTTTTTTTATACGCGAGGTGAGGTCTTTGGGGCTAAATGAAAACACAACACAGCTTCTTTAAATCAAGGAGTGGAGCATTGGAATAAGACAACTATGTCAGCGATGCAACAGTACATGTTCAGCTTTTTGTCCTTCACCAATGCACGCACATGGGAGAAGGAGAGCAGGTCTAGACTAAGGGCACTAAAGGCACTAAGGACTAAGGGCACTATGCCTCGAACAATACATTTAAAGTTACGACAGTTCCATACTTTGTTAAACCTTTTTGGGATAGGGGGCAGCATTTTCATGTTTGGATGAATAGCGTGCCCAGAGTGAACTGCCCCCTACTCTGTCCCAAATGCTAATATATGCATATTATTATTAGTATTGGATAGAAAACCCTCTGAAGTTTTTTAAACTGTTTGAATGATGTCTGTGAGTATGACAGAACTCATATGGCAGGCGAAAACCTGAGAAAAATCCAACCAGGAAGTGGGATATCTGAGGTTTTTCAAAGCTTGGCCTACCGAATACACAGTGTCTATGGGGTCAAGTTGCACTTCCTACGGCTTCCACTACACGTCAACCGTCTTTAGAAACTGGTTTTAGGATTCTACTATAAAGGAGGGGCTCATGAGACCTGTTTGAGTCAGTGGTCTGGCAGAGTGTCTCAGGCTCGTGACGCGCGCTCCCGACAGAGTTGGCTCTCATTCCAGTGCTTTTCTTCAGACATAGGAATTGTCCAGTTGGAACAATTATTGATGTTTTATGTTAAGAACATCCTAAAGATTGATTCCATACATTGTTTGACTTGTTTCTACAACCTGTAATGGAACTTTTTGAGTTTTTGTCTTGATGAAGTGCTCGTGCCTCATGAAGATGGATTACTGGGCTGAACACGCTAACAACAAGTGGCTATTTCGACATATATGATGGACCTTATGGAATTTTATGGAACAAATCAGCCATTTATTGTCAAACTATGATTCCTGGGAGTGCCTTCTGATGAAGATCATCAAATGTAAATTAATATTTATAGTGATATTTCTAACTTCTGTTGACTCCAACATGGCGGATATTTCTCTGGCTGGCTCTGAGCTCCGTTCTCAGATTATGCTTTTTCCGTAAAGTTTTTTGAAATCTGACACAGCGGTTGCATTAAGGAGAAGTCTATCTTTAATTCTGTGAATAACACTTGTATCTTTTATCAATGTTTATTATGAGTATTTCTGCAAAATCACCAGATGTTTTGGAATCAAAACATTACTGCACGTAACGCGTCAATGTAAACTGAGATTTTTGGTTATAAATATCCACATTATCGAACAAAACATACATGTATTGTGTAACATGATGTCCTATAAGTGTCATCTGACGAAGATCATCAAAGGTTAGTGATTCATTTGATCTATATTTCTGCTTTTTGTGACTCCCATCTTTGGCTGGAAAAATGGCTGTGTTGTTTTGACTTGGCGGTGATCTAACATAATCATATGTTGTGCTTTCGCTGTAAAGCTTTTTGAAATCGGACACGATGGGTAGATAAACAAGAAGTGTATCTTTCATTTGTTGTATTGGACTTGTTAATGTGTGAAAGTTACATATTTCCCCAAAATATTTTTGAATTTTGCGTTTTGCCTTTTCAGCGGAATGTTGTCGAGGGGTTCCGCTAGCGGAACACCTGCCCTAGAAAGGTTAAAAACCAACATCACCGGTCTCGTCTTCAACCTCAACATGGCAAAGGGTATCCCCTGAATGACAGAAAACACACACACACATACCCACCCACACCACCCTCTCTCTAATTAGCGGGTTCCCTGTGTTAGGGCTGATTGAGGGCCTGCATGGTGTTGAGAAGAGTGTCATCACCCTCTACTACTTTTCACCGCACCTTCCTTCATCCCTTCTTCCCTCCCGCTCATCACCCACTACCACTCTCCACACCCCTCCCTCCATTCTTTCCATCCTCCTTCCATCTCTCCTTCCCCCTCTATGCAAAGGCTTGGACAGAGGTGCCAGACATTGGAATGAGACTTGGGGGGGGATGACTAGGTTTTCAGAGAGAGAGAGAGTAAATTAATGTGAATGAAAGGCAAATCTATCAGAAACACGTCTCCTTTAAATACCCCCCACGTTTGTTTCATGTTGACTGTCCCCCTTTGACTCTGCTTTGGTGACAAGTTTGACTTCTGCAGAGTGCTAACCAAGACACAGATGTCTCTGTTGTCACACACACACACACACACACACACACACACACACACACACACACACACACACACACACACACACACACACACACACACACACACACACACATGAGGTACTCACGTATGCACAGGCACACACTTTTTCTCTTTGTCCATCTCATCTCTCTATCCATCTCTATATCCGTCTGTCTCTCTCTGCCTCTCTCTTTCCCTCTCTCTCCTTCTCTTTCTCCCTCTCTCTATCCTTCTATCATTATTTCTCTCTCCCTCTTGCCCTCTCTCTATTACTCCCGCTCTCTTTCTGTCTATCCCTCTTTCCCTGTCTATCCCTCTTTCCCTGTCTATCCCTCTTTCCCTGTCTATCCCTCTTTCCCTGTCTATCCCTCTTTCCCTGTCTCTCTCTCTTTCTCTGTCTATCCCTCTTTCCCTGTCTCTCTCTCTTTCCCTGTCTCTCCCTCTTTCCCTGTCTCTCCCTCTTTCCCTGTCTCTCTCTCTTTCTCTGTCTATCCCTCTTTCCCTGTCTATCCCTCTTTTCCTGTCTCTCTCTCTTTCTCTGTCTATCCCTCTTTCCCTGTCTCTCTCTCTTTCCCTGTCTCTCCCTCTTTCCCTGTCTCTCTCTCTTTCTCTGTCTATCCCTCTTTCCCTGTCTATCCCTCTTTCCCTGTCTCTCTCTCTTTCTCTGTCTATCCCTCTTTCCCTGTCTCTCTCTCTTTCTCTGTCTATCCCTCTTTCCCTGTCTCTCTCTCCACCCCTTCCCCTTTGTCTGTGTATTGATTAGTATTGTTTTCAAGACTGCAGTAAGGTTCATTTACTTTGTGATGATGACAAAGCGTTAACAGACTGATGATGTTCAGAGGGATTCTGGGATTGAGGAGGAGTGAGAATGACACCATAGAATCACCAGAAGAATGCAGTCGTGTTCTTATTCTAAACACTGTACCACAGTACCATAAACAGGTGAATACATCCATAGGTACTGATATAGTTTCCTTTGGCATGGTTGCACAAAGTACAGGAGCTGAGTTGCGCCAAATAAAAAAAGGTTTTCTTGAAAAAGCCAAAATACACCCAGAACTGGCATATTCAGAACGCCTATGTACTGTACCTCTACCTGATTTTCTCTATTCATTCTCTCCTCTGTTCCAGTAGGAGTAAAGCTCTGTCGGGCCACTCTCCTTCCTTCAAGCAGATTCTCGTCCTCCGTCATTACCTCTTATTCATTTTAAATCAGGGCCTTAACACCTTGAAATGATTTTAATACAGCCTGTTAATATGGGAGCTAATGAATGGGTGGGGGATGGAAGGATGGATGGAGGAGGTGATGAAGGGAGGATGGAACGGGTGTCCTCCATCAAACAAATCACTAAGTCCTGGGAATCACTCTCCTCATCACTCTATCACACGCAGACACACTCAGCGGTAGATGCACAGACAAAACAGTCACATTTAGGAATAGCAAAAAAAAAGTGTAAATATTAAACCATGCAAAACCAACGTTGTAACGTAAAGGTGTAAATATGAAACCATGCAAAACCAACGTTGTAACGTAAAGGGGTAAATATTAAACCATGCAAAACCAACGTATTAACGTAAAGGTGTAAATATTAAACCATGCAAAACCAACATTGTAACGTAAAGGGGTAAATATTAAACCATGCAAAACCAACGTTGTAACGTAAAGGTGTAAATATGAAACCATGCAAAACCAACGTTGTAACGTAAAGGTGTAAATATTAAACCATGCAAAACCAACGTTGTAACGTAAAGGTGTAAATATGAAACCATGCAAAACCAACGTTGTAACGTAAAGGTGTAAATATTAAACCATGCAAAACCAACATTGTAACGTAAAGGGGTAAATATTAAACCATGCAAAACCAACGTTGTAACGTAAAGGTGTAAATATGAAACCATGCAAAACCAACGTTGTAACGTAAAGGTGTAAATATTAAACCATGCAAAACCAACATTGTAACGTAAAGGTGTAAATATGAAACCATGCAAAACCAACGTTGTAACGTAAAGGTGTAAATATGAAACCATGCAAAACCAACGTTGTAACGTAAAGGTGTAAATATTAAACCATGCAAAACCAACGTTGTAACGTAAAGGTGTAAATATTAAACCATGCAAAACCAACGTTGTAACGTAAAGGGGTAAATATTAAACCATGCAAAACCAACGTTGTAACGTAAAGGTGTAAATATGAAACCATGCAAAACCAACGTTGTAACGTAAAGGTGTAAATATGAAACCATGCAAAACCAACGTTGTAACGTAAAGGTGTAAATATTAAACCATGCAAAACCAACGTAGTAACGTAAAGGTGTAAATATTAAACCATGCAAAACCAACATTGTAACGTAAAGGTGTAAATATTAAACCATGCAAAACCAACGTTGTAACGTAAAGGTGTAAATATGAAACCATGCAAAACCACGTTGTAACGTAAAGGTGTAAATATTAAACCATGCAAAACCAACGTAGTAACGTAAAGGTGTAAATATTAAACCATGCAAAACCAACATTGTAACGTAAAGGTGTAAATATTAAACCATGCAAAACCAACGTTGTAAAGTAAAGGGGTACATATTAAACCATGCAAAACCAACGTTGTAACGTAAAGGTGTAAATATTAAACGATGCAAAACCAACGTAGTCGCGTAAAGGTGTAAATATAAAGGTGTATAGGGGGATGAAAAAGGGTTATTTCCTTTCTCCTTTACCTTTTCTCCACCCCTCTCTCCCTCCTCTCTTTGTGTGGTGTGTGCCTTTCAGGGGCTTTCAGGGGCTGAGTGGCGCTTGGAGAGTCTGAAGTGTCTCTGCCAATGTGCCACATCCAGCAATTCACCAACTGTGTGTGTGTGTGTTTGTGTGTACGTGTATGTGCCCGAGCCTGCAATTCACCAATTTCACCGCAAATTAGCTTACAAAGGCGACCAGTGGGGGGAGAAGGGGGGGAGGGGGACAAGAGAGAGGTGGAGGAGGGAGGGGAGTGTAAGAGAGGAGAGGGGAAGAGGCGTACAGGGGTCTGGGCCTAGGGGTCCGGCAGGGCTGGCACAGCTGAGACACATGGCACAGAACCAGACTGGTGAGAGAGAGAGCGACAGAGAGAGATAGGTGTGCGTGTGTGTGTGCATGCATTTGTGTGTGTATGGGGTTGGTTGCAGCTGTATCTCACCCAGTCTTGCCCCAGAGACTGGTCACAGCCCGCCCAGCTGGCAGCTCACTACTGGTCCCATGCCATCGCAGCCCGCCTGTGTGTATGTGTGAGTGTGTGTGTGTTGTGTGGCACACACAGCTCGCCTGGCTTCCTATATGCCACCTATCACCAACAGTGCCTTCCACAGAGACAGGCTGGTTGGCATGCAGCCCAGGAGAGTGCTGGAGTGTGGCTGTGTGTGTGTGGCTGTGTGTGTGTGTGTGTTTGCGTGAGAGGGTGTTTCTTCCTTTGTCACTTAACCCCTGTAGGTCTAAGCCCTTAGATGGCAATGTCTACTAACCTAACATATGGAATTGTTTTAAGATGGTCATACCATGGATCATTTAGCTATTTCATTTAGAATTGTAGGACCCCTGTAAGGCATACATATTTTTATTTGACAATTATTTAATGAAAATTTGCATTTGTTCTTTACTACTAAGCCCATAGAAACTCACTTAATAACACATTCATACATGGTAAAACAGATAGTCAACAATAATTAGCAAAAGGAAGTATGTTTTGAAGTGTGTCCTATATCTGAGTGACATAAGAAACTCAGGATTGCACTGTTCACTGACCGGTACTGGGTGACCTTCAGAAGACTCCCGAGAAGCTTGCGAACCAAACACCCACGTGGAGTCTTACCTTTTGATGCTGGCGTCATGTTAGTTTCTAGCTCAAACGGTTCGGACTTGACAGGACGTTTTGTGAGAAGACCTGTTGGGAATTGGAACGTCCGCGTCGGCGACATCAGACGATTGCCGTAAAGCTTGTGGTTGTCGTAGAGCAAAACAACCGACACCCACGTCTTTGTGAGAGTCCCAGTTTTCGAGGCTGGTGTTTCGATGGTGATGTCATATTCGTTTCTAGCTCAAAGTGAGGAACTAATAGTCACATTTCAACGCCAAACCCACTACTGGTGTGCCTGGCCAAAGAGCTCAATTTTCATGTCATTCAACAAATGTAAATGTCTGGAGTTTGCTAAACAACATTGGCACTTGGATTGGAACCAGTGCTTTGAAAAAAAAATAGAGCTCTTTGCTCACCACAACAGTGACGGGATTATCACCAAATTTTCTGCATAAGCAGAAATGAACCCCATACCTACTGTAAAATATGGTGGTAGATCTTTGATGTTATGGCGCTATTTTGCTTCCACTTGTCCTCGGGCCCTTGTTCAGGTCAATGGCATCATGAACTTTACCCAGTACCAGGACATTTTTAGCCAAAAACCTGGTTGTCTCTGAAAGGAGGCTGAAACTTGCAAGTGGCGAAAATCACCAGGAGCGAGGCTTGCAACACTAGGCGGGTTTCCATTGATCCAGGTTTGGCAAATCAAAGTCATTGTAATGGAAAAAGCAGATATGTGATAACTTTTCTAAAGATCGCCAACAGTTTTATCCGCTCGAAAGGGGTGAATTTTTCTTTTGTCTAACTTTATCGTGACAAATGATGATGGAAACAGTGTTTTTATTTTTCAAATAATCGATAATTGCCCGATTTTTTTAACTATAAAGTTCCACTCCACATTTAATGTTAGATTCAATTATTTCAGATCTACAGGAGTGTAAGTTTCACCATGGCGAGGACCGTGGCGATACGTTGGCACATGAGAATGATTAGAATATGCCAAATATTAGTCAATGACAGAATTTTATCCATGGTAGCTTTCGCGGGCTACCTGAGACACGAAACACATGTATTACACCTAATCCACAATTAGCCTAAATGGGTAATGAAAACACTTCAAACTCAACCACTTCTTTCTTATTCGACACTGTAGGTTTTTTTTGCGGACAATTAACATTTTTTTGGCGTGACATCATTACGTCCATCTGTTTTTAATCGACACAAGGTGGGTTAAATGGAAACTTAGCATCACATCTATTTTCTAGGCAAACTTTCGAATTGTCCAAAAATCGGCAGACACGTTAATGGAAACATGGCTACTGTGAGTAAAACGGCTAGTAAAAAATAAAAGACTGTATTTTATTAACTTTGATTAGCAGAGCGTGCCATTTGACTGCTGTAAAGGATGCACTCATGAAAAAGTGTTCTATCAAGCCAAACTACCTCAACGATTTTAATTGGCTCACATGGAATTTAAACCGGATATCATCACAGCCATCTGGTGAGGTTAGAACAGAACTAAATTTGCCAGAATATGCGAAGCTAACAGCTAACATGTAGCCTTTGATCACTGGGTCCATACTTGCGAATATTAGAAGAAGTCTAAGATTCAACTTTTTCTCTGTCTCAAGATGCGCGTCAACCAATTAAAATTGTTGACGTAGTTGAATGTGAAACAATGCTACATGTACAGCGAATCCCATAAGATAAGATGACACATTTATCCCTATGCAAACGTGACCAGCTGGCCGGTGATGATTTCCATTAACAAATTCTCCATCAGCCAATCAATGATCTTAGACTTTATATTCACCAACCAATGGCATTTCTTAAAATAGGTCAACTTGGCCACCAGAGGGATATTTTAAAGCTCCAAATTCAAAGTTGACTTTTGTTCTACTTGGTCTGTCACAATTGTTGTGTTCCAATATTGCATGATGCATCCTTGACTAGGCTACTAGCTACTAATATTAGAAAAAATTCAAGAGCGCATTTTCACATACAGTTGAAGTTTACATACACTTAGGTTAGAGTCATTAAAACTTGTTTTTTTCTTGTTAACAAACTATAGTTTTGGCAAGTCGGTTAGGACATCTACTTTGTACATGACACAAGTAATTTTTACAACAATTGTTTACAGACAAATTATTTCACTTATAATTCACTGTATCACAATTCCAGTGGGTCAGAAGTTTACATACACTAAGCTGACTGTGCCTTTAAACAGTTTAGAAAATTCCAGAAAATGATGTCATGGCTTTAGAAGCTTCTGATAGGCTTAACATCAATGGAAAATCAAAATAAATCAGCCAAGACCTCAGAAAAACAATGGTAGACCTCCACAAGTCTGGTTCATCCTTGGGAGAAATTTCCAAACGCCTGAAGGTACCACGTTCATCTGTACAAACAATAGTACACAAGTATAAACGGCATGGGATCAGGCAGTCGTCATACCGCTCAGGAAGGAGACGCGTTCTGTCTCCTAGAGATGAACGTACTTTGGTGCGAAAAGTGCAAATCAATTCCAGAACAACAGAAAAGGACCTTGAGAAGATGCTGGAGGAAACAGGTACAAAATAATCTATATCCACAGTAAAACAAGTCCTATATGAACATAACCTGAAAGGCCGCTCAGCAAGGAAGAAGCCACTGCTCCAAAACTGCCATGAAAAAAGCCAGACTACGGTTTGCAACTGCACATGGGGACAAAGATCGTACTTTTTGGAGAAATGTCCTCTAGTCTGATGAAACAAGAATAGAACTGGCCATCATGAACATCATTATGTTTGGAAGAAAAAGGGGGAGGTGTAATGGTCGTTAGTGGAAGAAGGGGAGAACCAAAGCGCAGCGTGGTACGTGTTCGTAATTTTTTAAATAGAACTGAACACAAAGTAACAAAAAGGACAACCGAAACAGCTCCGTGAGGTACAAAACAGAAAGCAACTACCCACAAAACCCATGTGGGCAAGAGCTACCTAAGTATGGTTCTCAATCAGAGACAACGTTAGACAGCTGTCCCTGATTGAGAATCATACCCGACCAAAAACAAAGAAATACAAAAACATAGAAAAGGGAACATAGAATCCCCAACCCTAGTCACACCCTGGCCTAACCAAAATAGAAAATAAAAGCCTCTCTATGGCCAGGGCGTGACAGGAGGCTTGCAAGCCGAAGAACACCATCCCAACCGTGAAACACCGGGGTGGCAGCATCATGTTGTGGGGGTGCTTTGCTGCTGGAGGGACTGGTGCACTTCACAAAATAGATGGCAACATGAGGCAGAAAAATTGTGTATATATTGAAGCAACATCTCAAGACATCAGTCAGGAGGTTAAAGCTTGGCCGCAAATGGGTCTTCCAAATGGACAATGACCCCAAGCATACTTCCAAAGTTGTGGCAAAATGGCTTAAGGACAACAAAGTCAAGGTATTGGAGTGGCCATCACAAAACCCTGACCTCAATCCTATAGAAAATTTGTGGGCAGAACTGAAAAAGCTTGTGCGAGCAAGGAGGCCTACAAACCTGACTCAGTTACACCAGTAGGTATGGGCCAAAATTCACCCAACCTATTGTGGGAAGCTTGTGGAAGGCTACCTGAAACATTTGACCCAAGTTAAACAATTTAAAGGCAATGCTACCAAATACTAATTGAGCTTATGTAAACTTCTGACCCACTGGGAATGTGATGAAAGAAATAAAAGCTGAAATAAATAATTTTCTCTACTATTATTCTGACATTTCACATACTTAAAATAAAGTGGTGATCCTAACTGACACAAGACAGGGAATTTTTGCTAGGACTAAATGTCAAGAATTGTGAAAAGCTGAGTTTAAATGTATTTGGCTAAGGTGTATGTAAACTTCCGACTTCAACTGTATGACAAAATCCCAAGTTTTTGCTTATCTGTTTCACACACATCCATGTGCTTCTATGAGAAAAAGATGAAGGAGGTCTATAGTACAACATTTAATTTAGGCCTAGGATCTTGTCAAATAGCTGTCATGTACATCCATCACAATGGATGCCAGGTTGCATACCACTAAACTTGTTAACTGTGACTTTGCGGGGTACAGAAAAAGTTGGTTTGAAGCCCCCTCGTGTCAAGCTATTTTGTTAAGTAAGACACTTTTTACTGCACCATTTCGAGAGGAACATCGCTACGGTTCCCGCAACACTCACGTTACGCCTCTGTAGCAGTAGCCTATGTGTCGGTCTGCAAGAGGGGCTCCAAGAAGCTCCTCATTAAATATATTTGTAATCTTCATTTTCAAAATTTTGGCTGCACTTCCCTTTTTCAACACACTATCACAAGACGTGTAATTATACATTTCGAAGAAGAAAAAAACTATATCTCACCTGGGATTTGAACTTGCCACAAACTGCAACAATTTTTAAAAAATATATTTTTTTACCCCTTTTTCTCCCCAATTTCGTGGTATCCAATTGTTGTAGTAGCTACTATCTTGTCTCATCGCTACAACTCCCGTACAGGCTCGGGAGAGACGAAGGTTGAAAGTCATGCGTCCTCCGATACACAACCCAACCAGCCGTACTGCTTCTTAACACAGCACTTATCCAACCCAGAAGCCAGCCGCACCAATGTGTCGGAGGGTACACCGTGCACCTGGCAACCTTGGCTAGCGCGCACTGCGCCCGGCCCACCACAGGAACCACTGGTGCGCGATGAGACAAGGACATCCCTACCGACCAAGCCCTCCCTAACCCAGACGACGCTAGGCCAATTGTGCGTCGCCCCACGGACGACCCACGGTCCACGGTCGCGGCCGGTTACGACAGAGCCTGGGTGCGAACCCAGGGACTCTGATGGCACAGCTGGCGCTGCAGTACTACTGGATTTACCCAAAACAGGACAAAAAGTTAACTGCTTTATCATATTTTTTGCAGTATTACTTCAGTGCCTTGTAGCAAACAGGATGCATGTTGTGGAATATTTGCATTATGTACAGGCTTCCTTCTTTTCACTCTGCCAATTAGGTTAGTATTTCTGTGTTGCTCAGCTCGGTGGTTTTCGACAAACGTTTTTTATTGAAAGTATGACCGAGGTTGTACAGGACAAACATATGCACAGGTAAGTGTTTTCGGAATGGATGGATGTTGGATGTTCAGTCCTTGCATCCATAGCTCTGTCTATGAGTTTGAGTGGTCACATTTCTCCAGGCCCATCCCTCAAACCTTTGACCAAAACAGAGGCGGGGTAGGCGCTTTGTTAATGTTTCAGTTTTAATGAATCAGAGATGCTCTCTTGCAGCACAAGAAGAATGTTGTTTGAGACTTTTTACCGGAAGGCTGGTTATTAGCTTTGATTGAATAGCGGCCTGGGGCTGTGTCTGAATAATGGTTTCCTCTACTACATTAGCGCTGATCGATGGATGCTCTGGACAGGTCTCAGCCCTATAGATCTCAGCTGACATAGTTTGACACATCAGACACCTGAGAGTTACAAATTATATATAGGTACACAGATTACAACTTGATATGGACCTTAATGTTTAAAACTCCAGTGTTCTAATCAGTACATTTTTCACTTTTACAATTAAATACGTGGTGCATCATGATATTGTTTCCCTGCTAAAAATGTAACAGAACTAAATTAGATGGAGGTATAGCTGAGAGAGAGAGAGAGAATATGAATGAAAGGCAAATCTATCAGAAACACGCCTCCTTTAAATACCCCCCCCATTCGTTCCCTTTCTCCCCTCTGCTCTCACCCCTCCATCCTTCCCTCCCCCTCTGTTATATTTTATTCTCCAATGCGAATTTAATAAATATATGCAAATGTGTGCTGTGGAACATGACGACTCTAAATCAGCCGCGGATGTTCTTTGAGCGCCGCCGAGATTGAGGCTGAGAGCTGACCCTAGGTTAATCATTTTTCACTTCCCTATCGCATTCAATTCTGCTGCTGCTCCCTGTGTGTGTGTGTGTGTGTGTGTGTGTGTGTGTGTGTGTGTGTGTGTGTGTGTGTGTGTGTGTGTGTGTGTGTGTGTAACTGTGTTTGTGACTATGTGTCTGCGAGGGGGGAGGGGGTATTTGTGTATGGGTTTGTGTGTGTGGGTGTGTATGAGTGAGTGAGAGTGTCTGTGTGTGGGAGTGCACATGAACTTGTGTGCATGAAAGTGTTTGCTTGTTTGTTTACCAAAATAAAATTATATTTGTGTGTTTGTGTGTGTGTGTGTGTGTGTTAGTATGTGCATGCATATTTGTGCATGTGTGTGTGTCTGTGAAAATGTGTGTGAGCTATATGTGAATGTTTGTGTGTGTGTGCGCGTGTGTGAATGCGTGTGTTTGTGTGTGTGTCTGTGTGCAAGCGTATGGTTTTGTGTGTGTGTGTGTGTGTGTTGGTAATCATGCAAAGGGCCAATGCATTTAAAAAGTATAGCCATGGTCATAATGCTATTGTCTACCTAGCTAACAACAAACGTTCCCACAAATTTAGAGAACGTTCCCTTGAGAGTCTCATTAGGTCATTATCAAACAGAACTTACCCATAACGTGATTACGAGTGGAGACTCCTCAGAGGAGGCAGGGGAGGACCATCCTCCTCAGTGAATTTCACAAAAAGTAACATTTTAAAACATTTAAAAAGTGATCCTTTTTAGATAAAACAATACCAAATATAATCATGTCACCAAATAATTGAGCCTCAACAGCACTCTGTAGGATAGCACCAATTTGTAGCCGGAGGACAGCTAGCTTCCGTCCTCCTCTGAGTACAGTTACTTCAATAGAAAACCTAGGAGGCTCATGGTTCTCACCCCCTTCCATAAACTTGCACAGTAATTATGAGAACCTCCGGAGGACGTCCTCCAAGCTATCAGAGCTCTTGCAGTATGAACTGACGTGTTTTCCACCCAATCAAAGGATCAGAGAATTAGTATAGCTACAGCTAGCTAGCACCGCAGTGCATAAAATGTGGTGAGTAGTTGACTCAAAGAGAGAGAAAGAAAATAGTTGAACAGTTTTGAAAACATTTATTTCTTTCTAAATGAAGGAGAAGCAAGAGAGAGAGAGAGTCCTTTTTTTTAGTTTCACTTACTTAGCTAGCAAATGCAGCTAGCTAGTTACGCCTACTGAAACACCCTGCTCAAACAGAGGGTTGCTATGTTAACTAGCTGGCTATGACTATCCAACACAACACTGGAACTCTTCCAAGTCAAGGTAAGCTTTTGGTTTTACTAATTTATTGCCACCGGGGCCCACAGGTCTAACTGCTTACTGACTGTATACTAACGTTACTGCATGATTGTAGTGGGTTTACTAACGCATTAGTTCTATTACCTATGCTGACTATGACGTTACTTTAGCTAATATGGTGACAACGATGTAGCCTGTGTGTAGAGGTTTGGCTTGGAAAGGTTTTTTAGCCTGGTCACAAACAGCTGATGTGTTGAGCATTGAAGTCCACAAGCGAAGGGAAGAGGGGAGCGCATAAGGTATATGCGAGAAGGAATTACAACATGGCTGCTATGAAACTGTGAACTGTGTTTACGCGTGATCAGGGGTGTAGTCATTCCGCTGATTCTGTTGATAATTAAACATAAGTAAACGGAGCAAAACTGGGATAAACATAATGTAATTTGTCTAAAAGAAACTCTTGTTTGCAACTGTTGGATTAACGATTACAGCCACTATCAGCTAGATGCAGGCAAGAGTGTGCAAGGCGCTATTGAAAGTCACTGTCTGTCCATCTGCCACTGTCTGTCACATCAAGTTTGTCTCTCAACCTGTGTGCACCTATGTTGTAAACTTTCATTCATATGCTAGGTTGTAGCAACCTTATGATGGGTATAGGGACAAATCTAGAATCATGTAGTAGCCAAAACCCATCTCTGTTACATTTAACTGGGTGAATGGAATATGAATGACAGTCATCCAATGTGCTGTAATAGAAATAAGGCCATGCTAATCTGAAATGGCACTGACCGCCATATTCAAAAGTAATGTTCTAGAACGTTCCTGTGTCCAGTTTTCTGAGGGTTTAGGATAAATAACCCATCAACGTCACACCAACCACACACAGTACATGGTTTCCTTGTTCTCAGAATAAAATATATGAATGTTTTAGACATGTTTCATGGGAATGGTGCAAGAACATTCATGTGTCCAGTTTTCTGAGGGTTAGGAGAATATTTCATCAATGTCACTCACACCAAACCAGGGGTTGGAACCAAAATAATTTTCCAATCGTTTCATTCTGAACAGAACCACTATTTTTATAGTTGTTCCATTCCACTCTTCCGACCAGCAAAATAAAGTTCTGAACCGGTTCGAACCCAAACATAGTATCAGTTTATATTGTTCATTTTATAACCAGTGAAATCGTTAAATTCCTTCACCAATCAGTGCGGATAGAGCAGGCAAGCTAGTTGTTTATAATATATATATACAGAGATAGGGGGCAGCATTTTAATGTTCAGATGAAAAGCATGCCCAGAGTAAACTGCCTGCTACTCAGGCCCAGAAGCTAATATATGCATATTATTAGTAGGTCTGGATAGAAAACACTCTGATGTTTCTAAAACTGTTTGAATGATGTCTGTGAGTATAACAGAACTCATATGGCAGGCGAAAACCTGAGAAAAATCCAACCAGGAAGTGTGAAATCTAAGGTTTGTAGTTTTTCAACTCATTGCCTATCGAATATACGATATCTATGGGGTCATATTGCACTTCCTAATGCTTCCACTAGATGTCAACAGTCTTTAGAACCTTGTTTGAGGATTCTACTGTGCAGGAGTAGAAAATGAGAGCTGTTTGAGAGCGACCTGTGTTCCATTGCATTTCTAAAGGAATTCTCCGGTTGGAACATTATTGAAGATTTATGTTAAAAAAAACATCCTAAAGATTGATTCAATACATTGTTGAACATGTTTCTACGAACTGTAATATAACTTTTTGAACTTTCCGTCTGATCTTTCGGCTGGACTTGCACTAAACACGTATCTGTATGGCTTGTTTTTGTGTATGAGCGCTGTACTTAGATTATTGCATGGTTTGCGTTTTCCGTAAAGCTTTTTGGAAATCTGACACAGCGGTTCCATTAAGGAGAAGTATATCTATAATTCTGTGCATAACACTTGTATCTTTTATGAAATTTTATGATTAGTATTTCTGTAAATTGATGTGGCTCTCTGCAAATTGCCGGATGTTTTCGAGGCGCAACATTACTGAACATAACGTGCCAATGTAAACTGAGATTTTTGGATATAAATATGAACTTTATCGAACGAAACATACATGTATTGTGTAACGTGAAGTCCTATGAGTGCCATCTGATGAAGATCATCAAAGGTTAGTTATTAATTTTCTCTCTATTTCTGTTTTTTGTGACTCCTCTCTTTGGCTGGAAAATGGCTGTATGTGTTTTTGTGACTAGGCTCTGACCTAACATAATCATATGGTGTGCTTTCGCTGTAAAGCCTTTTTGAAATCGGACACGGTGGGTAGATTAACAAGAAGTTAAGCTTTAATTTGGTGTATTGCACTTGTGAATGTATGAAAGTTAAATATTTCTTTAAAAAAATATTTACATTTCGCGCTTTGCCTTTTCAGCGGATGTTGTTGAGGGGTTCCGCTAGTGGAACCCCTAGCCTTAACAGGTTGTGTGATGGACAGACAAGTGTCGCCTATGGCGCAAGATGCGACTGAAGTTTTGCAGGTGGGGAGAGAGCGGGAGAGGGTTGAGGAGGAGGCTTGAATCACTGGGAATCTTATGATGACATGCATTATCTGAATTGGGTCCACAGAATTTGAATTAGTAGGAGCGGCTTCTATGAAAGAAATGTGAATGTCCTTTGAGCAATCTAGCTAACAAGCTTGTGTGTACAGAGAGGCACCAGAATTAAAAGCAAGTCTTACTTTTTTGTAGTTAATCAATCCAAAGTCAAACATGATTAAAAAATATGCCCAGTGCTTGACATTGGATGAAAGAAGTGCAGGAGCTGTCTTTTTAGACATTAGACTATGTTTACCGAAATTCACAAATGACATTAAGCTACAGACACCTCTGATTATTCCCTATTCACTATTATTACAGCCTATATGAAAAAGTAAGCATTATTAACACTGGAAGGCTGAAATAAAAATGGATGGCCCTCCCTTCAGCAAAATATATTCGACCTAAATCCTCCCTGAGTGCTTAGTGGCCCTCGACTATACCGAAAACAACAATTAAAATAAAGTGGATAGCAGAGAACATGTATACTGTTTACCCTCACTTCTTGGACAGACCAGAGTCTTAGATACACCATTTTATAAACGTTTCTTCATCCACAGAAATGCAGGAATTTCGACAGCGCTGTGAAAGCGCACAGGGCTGCGGTGCAGAAGGTTGTAGGTTCGCAGACCACCGTGGATAAGAGTAGTGGTGGAAAGATCTCCGTCATAGTAAAGGCATTGCATGAATGTATCATCGTGTATGAAGGTCCGATATTAAATATTAGCAGAGTCTTTTTTTTAAATACCACACAAATGACCGAAATTACAAGCTAAGAATGGATAGAGAGATAGGCCTATGTGTTCATTGTATCATATTTTTCCACCTCCAAATCAGTGTCTTGTTTGCAACGAAACTGTTTGCAAATAATAAAATCTGAGACATCATTGGGAATCTGAGCATGGTACTTTCATACCTTAAGGGAAGAATTCGGCAGTACCTGTATGGTTAGTGAGAAAGTCCATATTGCAAATGTACGGTCCCTTACTAGACGTCCGAAATCGTTTGTAAAATTCGCGGACGGCGTCGGGCCGAGCGGCAGGGCCGGACCTACCAGGAAGTCATCAAATGAACGTTGTCGGACATTCGGTTTCCGTTTTACAAAAATAATAAGATTTATGTCATTTTTCCCATGTCCCGGAAATTCCCACAAGAGGGCATAAGCAATCATATGGCTATTGCTACAAAACATCACGATTCACGACGGGGCCTTATCTCGAAAACTGAAAATATTTAGAAGCCGAAACTCGGTGAGCGTAGGGGCGGCATAATGGGCAGTTGGCCCCGAACAAGATGGCGTCTAGGCCTCAACGGTTTTTGAGTTATGGCCATTTATCTGGGATTAAAGGTCCAAAATGAAAATAGAGAAATTATTTTTCCACTTCACGTCAAAGTCAAGGAGCCTCCGGTGTCAATAAAAAAGAACCAGCCATTTATCTATCGTCATTTAAGAGAAATCGTACAACGACACCTTGGTGATGTTCACGGATAGGTGTTTTTTTTTTCAACGGTTACAGATCCAGTTGCAGGTTGTTCTTACGAATCTTTTTAAAGTGTGCTGCGGAGCTCTGCGAGATTTCTGTGATTTTCTATGATTTTCTGAAATAACACACACTCACTAAACCCTCCGTAAATAACTCAGTTCTTAACGTAAAGACTTAAAACTCGGGATTCTGTAAAGGCATACCCCAATCATGATATGAGTTTATTTATAGCTTCCTGTGCCAACCGGAAGTGCCTTTAATGGTGTCACAGTGGCAG
Source organism: Oncorhynchus keta (assembly GCF_023373465.1). Lineage (NCBI taxonomy): Eukaryota > Metazoa > Chordata > Actinopteri > Salmoniformes > Salmonidae > Oncorhynchus > Oncorhynchus keta. Next base: position 41,246,773 of record NC_068429.1, read on the forward strand.
TTTCCATGGGTTAAAAAGGTCAGATCTTTTCAAAACTTCATATGTGTGACTAGGTAACCCTCATGAACTGTAAATCAGTCATTTCTCCCAGCAGATGTCAAAGAAAAGCTCTCACACGCACACACAGCAAGGATGGAGTGAAAAAGTGTGGTTCTTAAAGACACAGAGAGCAGGCAATGGCATAAACATAATGTCTAGGCCGTGCCGAGTTCAACGAGATATCCCGCTTGACCGTAGCTCGCTCGGTCTGAGCGCAGCGACCATTAGAAAAGTAGGCCCAAAATGAAGCCTGCCCCACAACGTCATTTGCTTTTGGGTGACAGTGAGAGAACCGTTAGGGTGAGAAGCACAATTCGACCTCAGGTACGTTCCTAAGGTCCTTCCGATCCGTGCAAGCCTAACCTTGACCGTGTGGCATTAACCCTTAATAGTTAAAAGAAGGTGTTTACTTCAAATAGTTTGCATTGACTTCTCTCCCCATAGGAATACATTGCCTGCACCCCTAAATTCAACCTGAAGTCTATATGGGTTATGAATGCCGTATGAACCTGTCTTTGATAACAGTCCATCAGGCCAGTATGAGGTCTACCTGTGTTGATTCTAGGCTTCCTGGACCAACCGGAAGTGGTTAAAATCACCCTAAAAGTGTTTTTCCATTACCTGCCTGCAGTTTGATAGACATAGTGCATTCAACCCTGTGTAAATCAGTCAATTCTTAACGTAAGGACTTAAAACTCAGGATTCTGTAAAATCATAGCCCAGTGAGGATATGTGTTGACTTATAGCTTCCTGTGACAACCGGAAGTGCCTTAATTGGTGTCTCAGGGGCTGTTTCGAGGGGTTAAAAAAGTCAGATCTGTCCAAAACTTCATATGTGTGATTAGGCAACCCCATGAACTGTAAATCAGTCATTTTTCCCATAAAATTTCAAAGGAAAACTAAATCACACAGACACACAACTTGGAAGGAGGGACGTATTGGGGGTTGTAGAGACAGACAGTGCCTCCAATAGTTAGCTTTGTTCGAGCTAAAAAGAACCGTCAGACCTAGAGTTCCGAAACTTTAGAAACCTGTTCTAGACCTCGGGTCGATAGTGCGTGGTGAGTTAGGTGGCTCTAGAAGGTTCTCGGACCGAGAAATAGCCTCGTACATTTGCAATGATTTCAATTCATTTTGACCATTACGAAAATGGCGACATTTAGAAAAGTCTCAGAGACACAAGACTAGGTGCATTGGAACCGGCTCGGCCCATAGAGACGGACCCCAACGTTTCGGTCCGATAGCTCATTCAAGGACCCCATAGCAAGGCATGGAAAAAGTGGATTTTCAGCACCAATTAGGGTTTTACTCGGGCACCGAAGGACCTATCGAGCCGAAACTCGGGATTCGGGGTCGCCTCACATAGGCCTTCACATAATGTCTGACCTGGACCCGCAGCTAGAACGTAACTATGTGTTTTACGTTTTTATTATGTTTTAAACTAATGGCGCTGTGAATTATGGGCCTGCTCTGACATATGTGATAGTTGGCTTCTAAATGAGTTGGAAAAAGTGGGTTTGGTGTCAATTGGTATCAGTTTGGTGTCAGAATGACATCTAATTGACTGGTGGACACTGACTTGCTAGTTGACTTTTGTACATTAGCAATATGTTTAAACGGAGAGGGACCATCACCAAAATGGCATTCTGAAATCAACACAAAAAATGGCATCACCATAGTCTCCAGGCTGTGCAGAGTTCAACGAGATGCCCCGCTTGACCGTAGCTCGCTCTGAGTGCAGCGACCTTGAAAAAAAGAAGGCGCAAAAGGAAGCCTGGCCCTCAATGTCATTTGCTTTTGGGTGACAGTGAGAGAACCGTTAGGGTGAGAAGCACAATTCGACCTCAGGTACGTTCCTGAGGTCCTCCCGATCCGTGCAAGCCTAACCTTGACCATGTGGCATTAACCCTTAATAGTTAAAATAAGGTGTTTACTTCAAAGAGTTTGCATTGACTTCTCTCCCCATAGGAATACATTGCCTGCACCCCTAAATTCAACCTGAAGCCTATGTGGGTTATGAATGACTTATGAACCTGTCTTCTATGACAGTCCATCAGACCACTATGAGGTCTACCTGTGCCAATTATAAGCTTCCTGAAGCAACCGGAAGTGGTTGAAATCACCTTATCAGTGTTGATCCATACACTGCATGCAGTTTGATAGACATAGTGCATTCAACCCTGTGTAGATCAGTCAATTCTTAACTTAAAGACTTAAAACTCAGGATTCTGTAAGTGGCTATGTCAATCAAGACATGTGTTTACTTATAGCTTCCTGTGCCAACCGGAAGTGCCTTTAATTGGGTCACACTGTCTGTTTTGAAGGGTTAGAAAAGTCACATCTCTCCAAAACTTCATATGTGTGACCAGGTAACCCTCCTAAACTGTAAATCAGTCATTTCTCCCAGCAGATGTCAAAGAAAAGCTCTCACACGCACACACAGCAAGGATGGAGTGAAAAAGTGTGGTTCTTAAAGACACAGAGAGCAGGCAATGGCATAAACATAATGTCTAGGCCGTGCCGAGTTCAACGAGATATCCCGCTTGACCGTAGCTCGCTCGGTCTGAGCGCAGCGACCATTAGAAAAGTAGGCCCAAAATGAAGCCTGCCCCACAACGTCATTTGCTTTTGGGTGACAGTGAGAGAACCGTTAGGGTGAGAAGCACAATTCGACCTCAGGTACGTTCCTAAGGTCCTTCCGATCCGTGCAAGCCTAACGTTGACCGTGTGGCATTAACCCTTAATAGTTAAAAGAAGGTGTTTACTTCAAATAGTTTGCATTGATTTCTCTCCCCATAGGAATACATTGCCTTTACCCCTAAATTCAACCTGAAGTCTATATGGGTTATGAATGCCGTATGAACCTGTCTTTGGTAACAGTCCATCAGGCCAGTATGAGGTCTACCTGTGTTGATTCTAGGCTTCCTGGACCAACCGGAAGTGGTTAAAATCACCCTAAAAGTGTTTTTCCATTACCTGCCTGCAGTTTGATAGACATAGTGCATTCAACCCTGTGTAAATCAGTCAATTCTTAACGTAAGGACTTAAAACTCAGGATTCTGTAAGTTTCTATGTCAATCAAGACATGGGTTTACTTATAGCTTCCTGTGCCAACCGGAAGTGCCTTTAATGATGTCACAGTGGCAGTTTCCAAGGGTTAAAAAGGTCAGATCTTTTCAAAACTTCATATGTGTGACTAGGTAACCCTCATGAACTGTAAATCAGTCATTTCTCCCAACAGATGTCAAAGAAAAGCTCTCACACGCACACACAGCAAGGATGGAGTGAAAAAGTGCGGTTCTCAAAGACACAGAGAGCAGGCAATGGCATAAACATAATCTCTAGGCCGTGCCGAGTTCAACGAGATATCCCGCTTGACCGTAGCTCGCTCGGTCTGAGCGCAGCGACCATTAGAAAAGTAGGCCCAAAATGAAGCCTGCCCCACAACGTCATTTGCTTTTGGGTGACAGTGAGAGAACCGTTAGGGTGAGAAGCACAATTCGACCTCAGGTACGTTCCTAAGGTCCTTCCGATCCGTGCAAGCCTAACCTTGACCGTGTGGCATTAACCCTTAATAGTTAAAAGAAGGTGTTTACTTCAAATAGTTTGCATTGACTTCTCTCCCCATAGGAATACATTGCCTGCACCCCTAAATTCAACCTGAAGTCTATATGGGTTATGAATGCCGTATGAACCTGTCTTTGATAACAGTCCATCAGGCCAGTATGAGGTCTACCTGTGTTGATTCTAGGCTTCCTGGACCAACCGGAAGTGGTTAAAATCACCCTAAAAGTGTTTTTCCATTACCTGCCTGCAGTTTGATAGACATAGTGCATTCAACCCTGTGTAAATCAGTCAATTCTTAACGTAAGGACTTAAAACACAGGATTCTGTAAAAGCATAGCCCAGTGAGGATATGTGTTGACTTATAGCTTCCTGTGCCAACCGGAAGTGCCTTAATTGGTGTCTCAGGGGCTGTTTCGAGGGGTTAAAAAGTCAGATCTGTCCAAAACTTCATATGTGTGATTAGGCAACCCCCATGAACTGTAAATCAGTCATTTTTCCCATAAAATTTCAAAGGAAAACTAAATCACACAGACACACAACTTGGAAGGAGGGACGTATTGGGGGTTGTAGAGACAGACAGTGCCTCCAATAGTTAGCTTTGTTCGAGCTAAAAAAGAACCGTCAGACCTAGAGTTCCGAAACTTTAGAAACCTGTTCTAGACCTCGGGTCGATAGTGCGTGGTGAGTTAGGTGGCTCTAGAAGGTTCTCGGACCGAGAAATAGCCTCGTACATTTGCAATGATTTCAATTCATTTTGACCATTACGAAAATGGCGACATTTAGAAAAGTCTCAGAGACACAAGACTAGGTGCATTGGAACCGGCTCGGCCCATAGAGACGGACCCCAAAGTTTCGGTCCGATAGCTCATTCAAGGACCCCATAGCAAGGCATGGAAAAAAGTGGATTTTCAGCACCAATTAGGGTTTTACTCGGGCACCGAAGGACCTATCGAGCCGAAACTCGGGATTCGGGGTCGCCTCACATAGGCCTTCACATAATGTCTGACCTGGACCCGCAGCTAGAACGTAACTATGTGTTTTACGTTTTTATTATGTTTTAAACTAAAGGCGCTGTGAATTATGGGCCTGCTCTGACATATATGATAGTTGGCTTCTAAATGAGTTGGAAAAAGTGGGTTTGGTGTCAATTGGTATCAGTTTGGTGTCAAAATGACATCTAATTGACTGATGGACACTGACTTGCTAGTTGACTTTTGTACATTAGCAATATGTTTAAAAGGAGAGGGACCATCACCAAAAGTGACATTCTGAAATCAACCCTAACGAGCCATGGAGATGAACCAGAATCACTGCCCAGCTATCCCGAGTTCATCGGGCCAGTCAATTTCACATTCCTGCAGGATTTTTATAGCATGACAAATTCGTGATGGTACCTGCCCATTGAACCATATTGCAAATGCACAGTGACTTTGCAAAAGTGAGAAAACATAAACAAATGGACATGATGAAATCAACACAACGAGTGATGGAAATGTACAACTATCACTGCTCAGCCATCCTGTGTTCATCAGACCAGTCAATTTTGCATTTTTGAGCATGTCAAATTTCATATGGTAAATGCACATTGAAACATATTGCAAATGCGCGCGCACTTGCAATATGATTCTATAGTGTAAAAACATCACCTAATGGACATGATGAAATCAACACAACGAGTGATGGAAATGTACAACTATCACTGCTCGGCCATCCTGTGTCCATCAGACCAGTCAATTTTGCATTTTTGAGCATGTCAAATTTCATATGGTAAATGCACATTGAAACATATTGCAAATGCGCGCGCACTTGCAATATGATTCTATAGTGTAAAAACATCACCTAATGGACATGATGAAATCAACACAACGAGTGATGGAAATGTACAACTATCACTGCCCGGCCATCCTGTGTTCCCATAGCGAGCATTAATATCAGAATGACCGGTAAATGCATTTACAACCATATTTTTATTTTTGGGTTACCAGTTGCACAACAATGCACGTGCATTTGCAATATGATTCTATAGTGAAAAACATCACCTAATGGACATGATGAAATCAACACAACGAGTGATGGAAATGTACAACTATCACTGCTCGGCCATCCTGTGTCCATCAGACCAGTCAATTTTGCATTTTTGAGCATGTCAAATTTCATATGGTAAATGCACATTGAAACATATTGCAAATGCGCGCGCACTTGCAATATGATTCTATAGTGAAAAAACATCACCTAATGGACATGATGAAATCAACACAACGAGTGATGGAAATGTACAACTATCACTGCTCGGCCATCCTGTGTCCATCAGACCAGTCAATTTTGCATTTTTGAGCATGTCAAATTTCATATGGTAAATGCACATTGAAACATATTGCAAATGCGCGCGCACTTGCAATATGATTCTATAGTGTAAAAACATCACCTAATGGACATGATGAAATCAACACAACGAGTGATGGAAATGTACAACTATCACTGCCCGGCCATCCTGTGTTCCCATAGCGAGCATTAATATCAGAATGACCGGTAAATGCATTTACAACCATATTTTTATTTTTGGGTTACCAGTTGCACAACAATGCACGTGCATTTGCAATATGATTCTATAGTGAAAAAACATCACCTAATGGACATGATGAAATCAACACAACGAGTGATGGAAATGTACAACTATCACTGCTCGGCCATCCTGTGTCCATCAGACCAGTCAATTTTGCATTTTTGAGCATTTCAAATTTCATATGGTAAATGCACATTGAAACATATTGCAAATGCGCGCGCACTTGCAATATGATTCTATAGTGTAAAAACATCACCTAATGGACATGATGAAATCAACACAACGAGTGATGGAAATGTACAACTATCACTGCTCGGCCATCCTGTGTCCATCAGACCAGTCAATTTTGCATTTTTGAGCATTTCAAATTTCATATGGTAAATGCACATTGAAACATATTGCAAATGCGCGCGCACTTGCAATATGATTCTATAGTGTAAAAACATCACCTAATGGACATGATGAAATCAACACAACGAGTGATGGAAATGTACAACTATCACTGCTCGGCCATCCTGTGTTCCCATAGCGGGCATTAATATCAGAATGACCGGTAAATGCATTCACAACCATATTTTCATTTTTGGGTTACCAGGTGCCTATTTTCAATCACCAGTTGCACAACATGCGTATCCATCAGAATATTTTAAACAGTCCATAAAGCACTCAGGACTGCCCCCATAGATAGAGGGCCGTAGTAGGGTACTCCCATAGCGGGCATGGATAATAGGAGTCCCGGTAAATGCATTTACAACCATATTTTAATTTTTGGGTTACCAGTTGCACAACAATGCACGTGCATTTGCAATATGATTCTATAGTGAAAAACATCACCTAATGGACATGATGAAATCAACACAACAAGTGATGGAAATGTACAACTATCACTGCTCGGCCATCCTGTGTTCATCAGACCAGTCAATTTCACATTCCTGCAGGATTTTTATAGCATGACAAATTCGTGATGGTACCTGCCCATTGAACCATATTGCAAATGCACAGTGACTTTGCAAAAGTGAGAAAACATAAACAAATGGACATGATGAAATCAACACAACAGGTGATGGAAATGTACAACTATCACTGCTCAGCCATCCTGTGTTCATCAGACCAGTCAATTTTGCATTTTTGAGCATGTCAAATTTCATATGGTAAATGCACATTGAAACATATTGCAAATGCGCGTGCACTTGCAATATGATTCTATAGTGAAAAAACATCACCTAATGGACATGATGAAATCAACACAACGAGTGATGGAAATGTACAACTATCACTGCTCGGCCATCCTGTGTCCATCAGACCAGTCAATTTTGCATTTTTGAGCATGTCAAATTTCATATGGTAAATGCACATTGAAACATATTGCAAATGCGCGCGCACTTGCAATATGATTCTATAGTGTAAAAACATCACCTAATGGACATGATGAAATCAACACAACGAGTGATGGAAATGTACAACTATCACTGCCCGGCCATCCTGTGTTCCCATAGCGAGCATTAATATCAGAATGACCGGTAAATGCATTTACAACCATATTTTTATTTTTGGGTTACCAGTTGCACAACAATGCACGTGCATTTGCAATATGATTCTATAGTGTAAAAACATCACCTAACGGAGATGATGAAATCAACACAACGAGTGATGGAAATGTACAACTATCACTGCTCGGCCATCCTGTGTTCATCAGACCAGTCAATTTTGCATTTTTGAGCAAGGTCAAATTTCATATGGTAAATGCACATTGAAACATATTGCAAATGCACGTGCACTTGCAATATGATTATATAGTGAAAAAACATCACAAAATGGACATGATGAAGTCAACACAACGAGTGATGGAAAGGAACAACTATCACTGCCCGGCCATCCCGAGTTCATCAGGCCAGTCAATTTTGCATTTCTGCAGGATTTTTGAGCATGTCAAATTTCTTACGTCATTTGGCCCACAAAAAAAAATCCTTATGCACAATTTAAAAAAATATATAAAAAAATATGATAATAAAATTGGACAAAAGTATATTCATACAGTTCTTACACATGTGTAATTGACAAAAAAATTGAAAGAATTTCAAAAAACGGTCCAGAAAGCACTTTTTAAGGGTGTGTGAAGTTTTTACAAAATTTTGACATTTTTGACTTTTGACTTTTGACTTCCTATGAAATCATATTGGAATTGGACAAAACATATTCCTTATGCGCAAAAAAAAAAAAAAAAAATGATGATAATAAAATTGGACAAAAGTATATTCATACAGTTCTTACACATGTGTAATTGACAAAAAATCGAAAGAATTTCGAAAAACGGTCCAGAAAGCACTTTTTATGGGTGTGTGAAGTTTTTACAAAATTTTGACATTTTTGACTTTTGACTTTTGACTTCCTATGAAATCATATTGGAATTGGACAAAACATATTCCTTATGCGCATATAAAAAAATTAAAAAAATTATGATAATAAAATTGGACAAAAGTATATTCATACAGTTCTTACACATGTGTAATTGACAAAAAAATCGAAAGAATTTCGAAAAACGGTCCAGAAAGCACTTTTTAAGGGGTGATAAGTTTTTGAAAAAAGTTCATTTTTTCAAAATTTTACTTTTGGACATTAATTTGGGTTACATATCCAATATGAAAAACCCCGGTGGAGCGCATTTGCCCCCTGTTGAATTTTTAAAGTGTTACAACTGGCAATTACCATATGGCATTTGCAATACACTTTGGATGAATCAACGCCGAATTGGGTGGTATTGGCCAATGTGTATATGGTTTGTCCGATGCCAATGACATGCCATTCATTTTTGTCCAATACAGGGGGGTATTCCCTTACAGAAGTTAGGCCTGCCTATCCACCTCAGACAGAGTAGGCCTACTGACACAGAGAAATGTAGCTTTAACAGCTGCAGGCTTACTCTTCTTTCATGGCTTAACCCCAGGTCACAAGTGTTTTCCTTAAAAGCTGTCTGGGTTTAAACATCTTCTATTGTACAGAAAGTTAATACCTTATTAATCAATTGATAATGACAGAATTTGATTACTTTCCAAGCAAAGGCCTTTTTTTGCCTCCTCGGCTATGGAAGGTTGTAGCTCAGCCTCTGAATGTCAAAGACACGAAACAATGATATTCCCATATGCTTCGGAGTCACGTCTTTCCCGGGTAATTTACAGCTTTTTTCTATTAAAATCTAATGCTAATGAGGGGTAGGCCTGTTCTTTTTGCCATTTTCTTTAATAAAAAGTTAATTACCAGGTTATGCTGAGGTTTTAACTATAACAAGTAGGCTACATAATATAGCACATAATATAGTGGTCAGAATTATATTCTGGTCGGTGAAAAGAAAAAATATGTCCCTTTTCAACCAGTTTGCGACCAGAATAAGACAGAACTTTCAAGTTTTACCCACTGGTCATGTATAGGGCAGAAATATACAGTGCCTTGCGAAAGTATTCGGCCCCCTTGAACTTTGCGACCTTTTGCCACATTTCAGGCTTCAAACATAAAGATATAAAACTGTATTTTTTTGTGAAGAATCAACAACAAGTGGGACACAATCATGAAGTGGAACGACATTTATTGGATATTTCAAACTTTTTTAACAAATCAAAAACTGAAAAATTTGGCGTGCAAAATTATTCAGGCCCTTTACTTTCAGTGCAGCAAACTCTCTCCAGAAGTTCAGTGAGGATCTCTGAATGATCCAATGTTGACCTAAATGACTAATGATGATAAATACAATCCACCTGTGTGTAATCAAGTCTCCGTAACTGTGATAGTCTCAGAGGTCCGTTAAAAGCGCAGAGAGCATCATGAAGAACAAGGAACACACCAGGCAGGTCCGAGATACTGCTGTGAAGAAGTTTAAAGCCGGATTTGGATACAAAAAGATTTCCCAAGCTTTAAACATCCCAAGGAGCGCTGTGCAAGCGATAATATTGAAATGGAAGGAGTATCAGACCACTGCAAATCTACCAAGACCTGGCCGTCCCTCTAAACTTTCAGCTCATACAAGGAGAAGACTGATCAGAGATGCAGCCAAGAGGCCCATGATCACTCTGGATGAACTGCAGAGATCTACAGCTGAGGTGGGAGACTCTGTCCATAGGACAACAATCAGTCGTATATTGCACAAATCTGGCCTTTATGGAAGAGTGGCAAGAAGAAAGCCATTTCTTAAAGATATCCATAAAAAGTGTTGTTTAAAGTTTGCCACAAGCCACCTGGGAGACACACCAAACATGTGGAAGAAGGTGCTCTGGTCAGATGAAACCAAAATTGAACATTTTGTCAACAATGCAAAACGTTATGTTTGGCGTAAAAGCAACACAGCTCATCACCCTGAACACACCATCCCCACTGTCAAACATGGTGGTGGCAGCATGATGGTTTGGGCCTGCTTTTCTTCAGCAGGGACAGGGAAGATGGTTAAAATTGATGGGAAGATGAATGGAGCCAAATACAGGACCATTCTGGAAGAAAACCTGATGGAGTCTGCAAAAGACCTGAGACTGGGACGGAGATTTGTCTTCCAACAAGACAATGATCCAAAACATAAAGCAAAATCTACAATGGAATGGTTCAAAAATAAACATATCCAGGTGTTAGAATGGCCAATTCAAAGTCCAGACATGAATCCAATCGAGAATCTGTGGAAAGAACTGAAAACTGCTGTTCACAAATGCTCTCCATCCAACCTCACTGAGCTCGAGCTGTTTTGCAAGGAGGAATGGGAAAAAATGTCAGTCTCTCGATGTGCAAAACTGATAGAGACATACCCCAAGCGACTTACAGCTGTAATCGCAGCAAAAGGTGGCGCTACAAAGTATTAACTTAAGGGGGCTGAATAATTTTGCACGCCCAATTTTTCAGTTTTTGATTTGTTAAAAAAGTTTGAAATATCCAATAAATGTCGTTCCACTTCATGATTGTGTCCCACTTGTTGTTGATTCTTCACAAAAAAATACAGTTTTATATCTTTATGTTTGAAGCCTGAAATGTGGCAAAAGGTTGCAAAGTTCAAGGGGGCCGAATACTTTCGCGAGGCACTGTACGTCATATTGTAGTCAGTAAAAATACTTTAAAAATACAGTTTGTGACCAAAATAAGATGTCATAAAAAGATGTCATAACCAGGTTTTGCCCACTGGGTACCCCTTCAATTTGAGTCTTGGTTTTAACTTAACAGCCCTTCACTGGCACAGAGGAAGGCTATTTAAAGAGTGCACGGTGGGTAGAGGAATTTACTGACAAATCTATGGATATAGCAGCCTATAGCCTAATTTCGTCTGTCAAACAGGTAGGACTACCTTTTATTTTTTAAATAGGAAGAAATAGTCTCCAACACAAAGCCCTCTTGTTGTTTAGTGAAGTCTAATTAACATAAAGAGGGTTAAAATGATGCCTACTTGATTTTGGCTACTTTCAGCACCACGAGCTGTCCATTTCTGATTGATTGTGCCTCGACAGCTGCATCAAGTTTTAACACCACAATGTCAGTTACTCGAATCTGGCTTTTTGTGAGGTCAATGACTCTGATAAATATATCATGGTCAAGAAAAATATTGTTTTTAATCAAGTCAATTGTAGTAGCAGCAAGCTATCAAAGTTGACTTCCAATCCTCCTCATCTTCTTGCTCTCCTTCTCGACCAGAGCATAGCGCAAGATAGTCCAAAAAATGCACTAGGCCTAATCAAAAAAGATTTTCGGGGAAGCCTTTGCCTCTGCTCCTTAAATGCCACCATAGCCCTACCTTATCAATTTACACACAATAACCCATAATGACAAAGCATAAACAGGTTGATGTTTTTTGCAAATGTATTAAAAATAAAAAACAGAAATACAATATTTACATAAGTATTCAGACCCTTTGCTATGAGGCTCGAAATTGAGACCAGGTGCATCATGTTTCCATTGATCATCCTTGAGATGTTTCTACTACTTGATTGGTGTCTACCTGTGGTAAATTCAATTGACTGGACATGATTTGGAAAGGCACACACCGGTCTATATAATGTCCCAGAGTTGACAGTGCATGTCAGAGCAAAAACCAAGCCATGAGGTTGAAGGAATTGTCCGTAGAGCTCAGAGACAGGATTGTGTCGAGGTACAGATCTGGGGAAGGGTACCAAAAAATGTCTGCAGCATTGAAGGTCCACAAGAACACAGTGGCCTCCATCATTCTTAAATGGAAGAAGTTTGGAACCACCAAGACTCTTCCTAGAGCTGGCCAAGCTGAGCCATCAGGGAGAAGGGCCTTGGTCAGGGAGTTGACCAATAATCCAATGGTCACTCTGACAGAGCTCTAGAGTTCCTCTGTGGAGATGGGAGAACCTTCCAGAAGGACAGACAACCATCTCTGCAGCACTCTATCAATCAGACCTTTATGGTAGAATGGCCAGACGGAAGCTACTCCTCAGTAAAAGGCACACGGCAACTCACTTGGTGTTTGCCAAAAGGCACCTAAAGGAATCTCAGACCATGACAAACAATATTCTCAGGTCTGATGAAACCAAGATTGAACTCTTTGGCCTGAATGCCAAGCATTACGTCAGAAGGAAACCTGGCGCCATCCCTACGGGGAAGCGTGGTGGTGGCAGCATCATGCTGTGGGGATGTTTTTCAGTGGCAGGGACTGGGACACTAGTCAGGATCGAGGCAAAGAGGAATGGAGCAAAGTACAGAGAGATCCTTGATGAAAACCTGCTCCAGAGCGCTCAGTATCTCAGACTAGGGTGAAGGTTCACCTTCCAACAGGACAACGACCCTAAGCACACAGCCAAAACAGCGCAGGAGTGGCTTCAGGACAAGTCTCAATGTCCTTGAGTGGCCCAGCCAGAGCCCAGACTTGAACCCGATTGAACATCTCTGGAGAGACCTGAAAAAATCTGTGCAGCAGCTCTCCCCATCCAAACTGACATAGCTTGAGATGATTTGCAGAGAAGAATGGGAGAAACTCCCCAAATACAGCTGTGCCAAGCTTGTAGCGTCATACCCAACAAGACTGTAATGGCTGCCAAAGGGGCTTCAACAAAGTACTGAGTTAAAGGTCTGAATATTTATGTAAATGTGATATTTAACCTGTTTTTGCTTTGTCATTATGTGGTGTTGTGTGTAGATTGATGAGGGGGAAAAATCAATGTAATCCATTTTAGAATCAGGCTGTAACCTAACTGTCACACCCTGACCATAGTTTGCTTTGTATGTTTCTATGTTTTGGTTGGTCAGGGTGTGAGCTGAGTGGGCATTCTATGTTACATGTCTAGTTTGTCTAGTTCTGTTTGGCCTGATATGGTTCTCAATCAGAGGCAGGTGTTAGTCATTGTCTCTGATTGGGAACCATATTTAGGTAGCCTGTTTGGTGTTGGGTTTTGTGGGTGATTGTTCCTGTCTCTGTGTTTGCACCAGATAGGGCTGTTTTGTTTTTTTCCACATTTCTTGTTTTGTTAGTTTATTCATGTATAGTGTTAAACATGAATAACCACCACGCTGCGTTTTGGTCCGCCTCTCCTTCACCACAAGAAAACCCTTAAAACTAACCAAATGTGGAAAAGGTCAAGGGTCTGAATACTTTCTGTAGAACTTACGAAAGATGACGTTACCGTGTTCTCAGAACTTAACATATTTGTGTTCTAGACACGTTTAATGGGAACATTGCACAAAATATTCTAGTGTCCAGTTTTCTGTTGGTTAGGAGAATATTCCATCAACGTCCCACCAAACATACACAGAGCATGCTTGCCATGTTCCCAGAACATAAGATATTAATGTTCAAGACATGTTTTATGAGAACATTGCAAAAACATTTGTGTAAAAATAAATAAATCAAGCCACTGATTTGACAGTTACATTGTGCATGTTCATTTATATAGCAATTATTATTCAACATCTCCTCGTCTTTGTCCATGTCCTTTGTCTGGTGTTAGTTAAGCTGACTCTTCTCTCATCGTTGATTTGATTTACTAATTTCAGCAATTGATGGTCTTTCTGCATAGTGGTCTAATGTTGGCGTGGTATAATAAATAACCTGTTGTAAGGATACTGCTGAATCCATTTGATCAATAAATAATTGTCATGAGTGTACTTTTAACAGAGTTGACATTGTACATCCAAGTCCGTTCACCCTATTCCTTACACCTATCAAGTTGTTTCAGATATGTGCCTAGGGAGGAGGGGTTAGGGTGTCTTCAGCATAGGGCCTGGCTATACTGGCCCAAGAAGCACATGCTCCAGAGATACCCCTTATTGGGACATTGGTTAGGGGGTTTGACATTGTTGCTGGTGGCCTGGGTTTGAATATTCTCCGAACACGAGACACATGAATGTTTTTGCAACATCCCATGAACTTTAATATCGTATAGTTTGAGGAAATGGCAACCATGTTTTAGCTAATTAATGAATTAAGCAACCTTATGGGTAACATTACAACAATGTTCTCTCTCCTTAGCATTGTTAGCTGGGTAGTTTTCTCTTTAATGGCAAACAGAATTTCCCTGCAGAAAGGATAGTGATATTGGTAAGGCCAGCCCAGCTATTGTTTACTAGTACATTCAACCGCACCAGTATACAGTATATAATGTAATCGTACTATATTCTGTAGAACTCTGAAATACACAGATTTAATTTCTAATCAAACATAATTTAGTCTGTATCTCGCTCCCCTCCTCACCCTTCTCCCATGGGATCTCCCTCCCCCTTCCAACCCAGGATTGTCGCCAAGGCAACAAGCAGTGCGTTTCTAAAGTGTCAGTTTACATTATTGTCTTCACGCTCTCTATTGATAACCTCCACGCCTCTCTCTCTCTGACTCTCTTTCCTTCTCTCTGTTCTATATATATATCACTCCCTCTCGCCTCCTCTCTTTCTCGTGTTCTCTCGGTCACTGTCTCTCACATTCAAACACTGTTGTCTCTCGCTCGATCTCACTTCACTTCCTCTCTCTCCCTCTATCTCACTTCATTTCTCTCTCCGATTCTCTCTCTCTAACACACAGGACAAACTTGCGTGCAAATACACACACACACCCTGTGTGTTAGTGTGTGTGTGTGCGCGCTTGCAATCGCGCGCGCGTGTGTGTGTGTCTGAATGTTTTTAGAAAAAAAGGGAAAGTGAGTGATTGAGTGAGGACAAAATGTACATTCCCTAAAAGGCGCTGACAAGATCTCACAGTAAAAGAGAAAAGGTTTGCACAGATAGAAGTGTGAAAGACAGTCGTTCCCATGTTCTACCATGTGGCCTATCTACACATGTTTAATGCTCACTGTATGTATAATGTACACGACATGGCCAAAAGTATGTCGTCGAACATCTCCTTCCAAAATCATGGGCTTTAATATGGAGTTGGTCCCCCCCTTTTCTGCTGTAACAGCCTCCACTCTTCTGGGAAGGCTTTAATATGGAGTTGGTCCCCCCTTTTCTGCTGTAACGGCCTCCACTCTTCTGGGAAGGCTTTAATATGGAGTTGGTCCCCCCCTTTTCTGCTGTAACAGCCTCCACTCTTCTGGGAAAGCTTTAATATGGAGTTGGTCCCCCCCCTTTTCTGCTGTAACAGCCTCCACTCTTCTGGGAAAGCTTTAATATGGAGTTGGTCCCCCCCTTTTCTGCTGTAACGGCCTCCACTCTTCTGGGAAAGCTTTGATATGGAGTTGGTCCCCCCTTTTCTGCTGTAACAGCCTCCACTCTTCTGGGAAGGCTTTAATATGGAGTTGGTCCCCCTTTTCTGCTGTAACAGCCTCCACTCTTCTGGGAAAGCTTTAATATGGAGTTGGTCCCCCCCCTTTTCTGCTGTAACAGCCTCCACTCTTCTGGGAAAGCTTTAATATGGAGTTGGTCCCCCCTTTTCTGCTGTAACAGCCTCCACTCTTCTGGGAAAGCTTTAATATGGAGTTGGTCCCCCCCCCCTTTCTGCTGTAACGGCCTCCACTCTTCTGGGAAAGCTTCAATATGGAGTTGGTCCCCCCCCCTTTTCTGCTGTAACAGCCTCCACTCTTCTGGGAAGGCTTTAATATGGAGTTGGTCCCCCCCTTTTCTGCTGTAACGGCCTCCACTCTTCTGGGAAGGCTTTAATATGGAGTTGGTCCCCCCCTTTTCTGCTGTAACAGCACAGCCTCCACTCTTCTGGGAAGGCTTTAATATGGAGTTGGTCCCCCCCTTTTCTGCTGTAACAGCCTCCACTCTTCTGGGAAGGCTTTAATATGGAGTTGGTCCCCCCCTTTTCTGCTGTAACGGCCTCCACTCTTCTGGGAAGGCATTAATATGGAGTTGGTCCCCCCCTTTTCTGCTGTAACAGCCTCCACTCTTCTGGGAAGGCTTTAATATGGAGTTGGTCCCCCCCTTTTCTGCTGTAACGGCCTCCACTCTTCTGGGAAGGCTTCAATATGGAGTTGGTCCCCCCCTTTTCTGCTGTAACAGCCTCCACTCTTCTGGGAAGGCTTTAATATGGAGTTGGTCCCCCCCTTTTCTGCTGTAACGGCCTCCACTCTTCTGGGAAGGCATTAATATGGAGTTGGTCCCCCCTTTTCTGCTGTAACGGCCTCCACTCTTCTGGGAAGGCTTTAATATGGAGTTGGTCCCCCCCTTTTCTGCTGTAACAGCACAGCCTCCACTCTTCTGGGAAGGCTTTAATATGGAGTTGGTCCCCCCCTTTTCTGCTGTAACAGCCTCCACTCTTCTGGGAAGGCTTTAATATGGAGTTGGTCCCCCCCTTTTCTGCTGTAACGGCCTCCACTCTTCTGGGAAGGCATTAATATGGAGTTGGTCCCCCTTTTCTGCTGTAACAGCCTCCACTCTTCTGGGAAGGCTTTAATATGGAGTTGGTCCCCCCCTTTTCTGCTGTAACGGCCTCCACTCTTCTGGGAAGGCTTTAATATGGAGTTGGTCCCCCCCTTTTCTGCTGTAACAGCCTCCACTCTTCTGGGAAGGCTTCAATATGGAGTTGGTCCCCCCCTTTTCTGCTGTAACGGCCTCCACTCTTCTGGGAAGGCATTAATATGGAGTTGGTCCCCCCCTTTTCTGCTGTAACAGCCTCCACTCTTCTGGGAAGGCATTAATATGGAGTTGGTCCCCCCCTTTTCTGCTGTAACAGCCTCCACTCTTCTGGGAAGGCTTTAATATGGAGTTGGTCCCCCCCTTTTCTGCTGTAACGGCCTCCACTCTTCTGGGAAGGCTTTAATATGGAGTTGGTCCCCCCCTTTTCTGCTGTAACGGCCTCCACTCTTCTGGGAAGGCTTCAATATGGAGTTGGTCCCCCCCTTTTCTGCTGTAATGGCCTCCACTCTTCTGGGAAGGCTTTAATATGGAGTTGGTCCCCCCCTTTTCTGCTGTAACGGCCTCCACTCTTCTGGGAAGGCTTTAATATGGAGTTGGTCCCCCCTTTTCTGCTGTAACAGCCTCCACTCTTCTGGGAAGACTTTAATATGGAGTTGGTCCCCCCCTTTTCTGCTGTAACGGCCTCCACTCTTCTGGGAAGGCTTTAATATGGAGTTGGTCCCCCCCTTTTCTGCTGTTACGGCCTCCACTCTTCTGGGAAGGCTTTCCACTGGATATGGAACATTGCTGCGGAGACTTGCTTCCATTCAGCCACAAGAGCATTAGTGAGGTCAGGCACTGATGTTGGGCGATATGGCCCGACTCGCAGTTGGAACTCCAATTCATCCCAAAGTTATTCGATGAGGTTGAGGTCAGGGCTCTATGCAGGCCAGTCAAATTCTTCCAAACCGATCTCAACAAACCATTTCTGTACGGACCTCGCTTTGCCATGCTGAAACAGGAAGGACCTTCCCCAAACTGTTGCCACAAAGTTGGAAGCATAGAATCGTCCAGGATGTCATTGTATGCTGGAGCGTTAACATTTCCTTTCACTGGAACTAAGGGGCCTAGCCTGAACCACGAACAACAGCCCCAGACCATTATTCCTCCTCCAACATTATTCTACAACACTCCAGCCGACGCTTAGCATTACATTATGGTGATCTTAGGCTTGTGTGCAGCTGTTCGGCAATGGAAACCCATTTCATGACGCTACCGATGAACAGTTCTTGTGCCGACGTTGCTTCCAGAGGCAGTTTGGAGTGTTGTGAGTGTTGCAACCGAGGACAGACAATTTTTATATATATATATTTTTTTATATTTTAAAATAATTTATATTTTTCGTCATGCACTTCAGCAGTCCCGTTTTGTGTGCTTGTTTGTACTACCACTTTGCAGATGAGCTGTTGTTGCTCCTAAATGTTTCCACTTCATAATAACAGCACTTAGAGTTGACCGGGGCAGCTCTAGCAGGGCAGAAATTTAATGAACTGACTTGTCGGAAAGGTGGTATGATATGACGGTGCCACGTTGAAAGTTACTGAGCTCTTCGGTAATGCCATTCTACTGCCAATGTTTATCTATGGATATTGCATGGCTGTGTGCTCAATTTTATACACCTGTCAGGTGTGTGGCTGAAATAGCCAAATCCATTAATTTGAAGGGGTTTTCCACATACTTTTGTGTATACAGTGGGGCAAAAAAGTATTTAGTCAGCCACCAATTGTGCAAGTCCCCCCTTTTAAAAAGATGAGAGGCCTGTAATTTTCATCATAGGTACACTTCAACTATGACAGACAAAATGAGAAAAAAAAATCCAGAAAATCACAGCACTTTGATATATCAGCTGATTTTTTATGAATTTATTTGCAAATTATGGTGGAAAATAAGTATTTGGTCAACAACAAAAGTTTATCAATACTTTGTTATATACCCTTTGTTGGCAATGACAGAGGTCAAATGTCTTCACACACTGTTGCTGGTAGTTTGGCCCATTCCTCCATGCAGATCTCCTCTAGAGCAGTGATGTTTTGGGGCTGTTGCTGGGCAACACGGACTTTCAACTCCCTCCAAAGATTTTCTATGGGGTTGAGATCTGGAGACTGGCTAGGCCACTCCAGGACCTTGAAATGCTTCTTACGACGCCACTCCTTCGTTGCCCGGGCGGTGTGTTTGGGATCATTGTCATGCTCAAAGACCCAGCCACGTTTCATCTTCAATGTCCTTGCTGATGGAAGGAGGTTTTCACTCAAAATCTCACGATACATGGCCCCATTCATTCTTTCCTTTACACGGATCAGTCGTCCTGGTCCCTTTGCAGAAGAACAGCCCTAAAGCATGATGTTTCCACCCCCATGCTTCACAGTAGGTATGGTGTTCTTTGGATGCAACTCGGCATTCTTTGTCCTCCAAACACGACGAGTTGAGTTTTTACCAAAAAGTTATATTTTGGTTTCACCTGACATTCTCCCAATCTTCTTCTGGATCATCCAAATGCTCTCTAGCAAACGGGCCTGGACATGCACTGGCGTAAGCAGGGATGACACGTCTGGCACTGCAGGATTTCAGTCCCTGGCGGCGTAGTGTGTTACTGATGGTAGGCTTTGCTACTTTGGTCCAAGCTCTCTGCAGGTCATTCACTAGGTTCCCCCGTGTGGTTCTGGGATTTTTGCTCACCGTTCTTGTGATCATTTTGACCCCACGGGGTGAGATCTTGCGTGGAGCCCCAGATCGAGGGAGATTA
Source organism: Oncorhynchus keta (assembly GCF_023373465.1). NCBI lineage: Eukaryota > Metazoa > Chordata > Actinopteri > Salmoniformes > Salmonidae > Oncorhynchus > Oncorhynchus keta. The sequence goes on from NC_068429.1 coordinate 41,266,494, forward strand.
TCAGTGGTCTTGTATGTCTTCCATTTCCTAATAATTGCTCCCACAGTTGATTTTTTCAAACCAAGCTGCTTACCTATTGCAGATTCAGTCTTCCCAGCCTGGTGCAGGTCTACAATTTTGTATCTGGTGTCCTTTGACAGCTCTTTGGTCTTGGCCATAGTGGAGTTTGGAGTAGGACTGTTTGAGGTTGTGGACAGGTGTCTTTTATACTGATAACAAGTTCAAACAGGTGCCATTAATACAGTTAACAAGTGGAGGACAGAGGAGCCTCTTAAAGAAGAAGTTACAGGTCTGTGAGAGCCAGAAATCTTGCTTGTTTGTAGATGACCAAATACTTATTTTCCACCATAATTTGCAAATAAATTCATATATATATATAATTCAATAAATGTGATTTTCTGGATTTTTTCCCCTCATTTTGTCTGTCATAGTTGAAGTGTACCTATGATAAATTACAGGCTTCTCTGATCTTTTTAAGTGGGAAAACTTAATGTATACTAGTTCATATACAGCACTAACTACATAAATATCTGATTAGGTTTGGAGACTATGGGAAAATCAATAGACTAAAGTTGAGGACGCAACAGTCCACCTGACACAATACTGAATCCAAACATTATACTGTTGATTGTATGTGCATTTTACATTTCCTGTACTTTTTATCACATTTGTTGATAACAAAATCTGCAAATACTCTGTTTCTGTACAGCACTTTGATATATCAGCTGATGTAAGAAGGGCTATCTCAATACATTTGATTTGAGTACAAGTGCAACCAAACTAGGAGCGAGAGACTGGAAAACAGCTTCTATCTCAAGGCCATCAGACTGTTTAATAGCCATCACTAGCCGGCTACCACCCGATTACTCAACCCTGCACCTTAGAGTCTGCTATCCTACAGTTGAAGTCGGAAGTTTACATACACTGAGGTTGGAGTCATTAAAACTCATTTTTCAACCACTTCACAAATTTCTTGTTCACAAACTATAGTTTTGGCAAGTCGGTTAGGACATCTACAAGTAATGTTTCCAACAATTGTTTACAGACAGATTATTTCACCTATAATTCACTGTATCACAATTCCAGTGGGTCAGAAGTTTACATCACTAAGTTGACTGTGCCTTTAAACAGATTGGAAAATTCCAGAAAATTATGTCATGGCTTTAGTATCTTCTGACAGGCTAATTGACATCATTTGAGTCAATTGGAGGTGTACCTGTGGATGTATTTCAAGGCCTACCTTCAAACTCAGTGCCTCTTTGCTTGACATCATGGGAAAATCTAAATAAATCATCCAAGACCTCAGAAAAAAAATTGTAGACCTCAAGTCTGGTTCATCCTGGTTCATACAGTGAAATAATCTGTAAACAATTGTTGGAAAAATTACTTGTCATGCACAACATAGATGTCCTAACCGACTTGCCAAAACTATGGTTTGTTAACAAGAAATTTGTGGAGAGGTTGAAAAACAGGTTTTAATGACTCCAACCTAAGTGTATGTAAAATTCTGACTTCAACTGCATATATATTCAAAGTAGCCACCCTTTGCCTTGATGACAGCTTTGCACACTCTTGGCATCCTCTCAACCAGCTTCACCTGGAATGCTTTTCCAACAGTCTTGAAGGAGTTCCCACATATGCTGAGTCCAACTCATCCCAAACCATTTTAATTGGGGTGAGGTCGGGTAATCATGGATCATCTGATGCAGGACTCCACCACTCTCCTTCTTGGTCAAATAGCCCTTACACAGCCTGGAGGTGTGTTGGGTCATTGTCCTGTTGAAAAACAAATGATAGTCCCACTAAGTGCATGGGATGGCGTGTCGCTGCAGAACGCTGGGGTAGCCATGCTGGTTAAGTGTGCCTTGAATTCCAAATAAATCACTGACCACACATGCGGAGATCATCCCTTCACCTACAGTACTCTGCGTCTCACAAAGACATAGCGTTTGGAACCAGAAATCTCAGACCAAAAGACAGATTTCCACCGGTCAAATGTCCATTGCTTGTGTTTCTTGGCCCAAGCAAGTCTCTTCTTATTATTGGTGTCCTTTAGTAGTGGTTTCTTTGCAGCAATTCGAACATGAAGGCCTGATTCACTCAGCCTCCTCTGAACAGTTGATGTTGAGATGTGCCTGTTACTTGAACTCTGTGAAGCATTTATTTGGGCTGTAATTTCTGAGGCTGAACTTATCCTCTGTAGCAGAGGTAACTCTGGGTCTTCCTGTCCTGTGGCGGTCCTCATGAGAGCCAGTTTCTTCATAGCGCTTGATGGTTTTTGCAACTGCACTTGAAGACACATTTATAGTTCTTGAAATATTGACCTTCATCTCTTAAAATAATAATGGACTGTCGTTTCTCTTTGCCTATTTGAGCTGTTCTTGCCATAATATGAACTTGGTATTTTACCAAATAGGGCTATCTTCTGTATACCACCCCTACCTTGTCACAACACAACTGATTGGCTCAAACGCAGACAGAAGGAAGGAAATTCCTAAATTTGACTTGTACTGTATACTGAACAAAAATATAAATGCAACATTTAAAGTCCCATATTTTTCATGAACTGAAATAAAAAGACCCCAGAAATGTTTCATACGCCAAAAAAAAAGCTTATTTCTCTCAATTTCTCTGTACACATTTTTTTACATCTCTGTGAGTGAGCATTTCTCCTTTGCCACAATTAACAACCTGATAAACTCTATGCAAAGTAGATGTTTCGCGCTGCAGGAGGCAGATGGTGGTCACACCAGATACTGACACGTTTTCTGATCCACCCACCTACGTTTTTTTTAAAGATACCTTTGACCAACAGTTGCATATCTGTATTCCCATTCAAGTGCAATCCATACATTGGCACCTAATGAATTTATTTCAATTAACTGATTTCCTTACATGAACTGTAACTCTGTAAAATCTCTAAAATTGCTGCATGTTTGCGTTTTATATTTTTGTTCAGTGTATAAAACAAAATTGTACTGGAGGGCACAGAGAGCATGATTATACTCTTACCCAGGAAATACAAGAGAAACACATTCTCTATGCAGTATCAATGATACAAAATTACTGAATTTACAGTTGGATTGTTTTGACTATACACAGGAAGGGAGCAGAGATGTCTACTGTAGATCTACAGACCGTTCTGCAGTTGTTCTACAGTGCTGTTTACAGTAGATCTACAGAGCTGTCTATAGTAGATCTACAGAGCTGTCTACAGTAGTTCTACAGAGCTGTCTACAGTAGTTCTACAGAGCTGTCTACAGTAGTTCTACAGAGCTGTCTACAGTAGTTCCACAGAGCTGTCTACAGAAGTTCCACAGAGCTGTCTACAGTAGTTCTACAGAGCTGTCTACAGTAGTTCTACAGAGCTGTCTACAGTAGTTCTACAGAGCTGTCTACAGTAGATCTACAGAGCTGTCTACAGTAGATCTACAGAGCTGTCTACAGTAGTTCTACAGAGCTGTCTACAGTAGATCTACAGAGCTGTCTACAGTAGTTCTACAGAGCTGTCTACAGTAGATCTACAGAGCTGTCTACAGTAGATCTACAGAGCTGTCTACAGTAGATCTACAGAGCTGTCGACAGTAGATCTACAGACCGTTCTGCAGTAGTTCCACAGAGCTGTCTACAGTAGATCTACAGACCGTTCTGCAGTAGTTCCACAGAGCTGTCTACAGTAGCTCTACAGACCGTTCTGCAGTAGTTCCACAGAGCTGTCTACAGTAGCTCTACAGACCGTTCTGCAGTAGTTCCACAGAGCTGTCTACAAAGGTTTTACAGACCTCTCAACATTAGTTCTACAGACCTGTCTACAGTAGCGCCATAGAGCTGTCTACCGTAGTTCTATATACATGTCTGTGGTGGTTCTACAGACCTGCCTTCAGTAATTGTTTGAAGTGAATATCTGTGAAGGTATTAGGTGAGCATTAGGGATCACATTCTCATTCGATACTAAGAGGATTCTTAAGTGGTGACGCTTCCCACAGCCTGTTGTGTGTTTGTGTGTGCGTGTGTTGGTGTGTGTGTGTGAACGTGTGAGTGTGTGTCAGCATCTGTGACTACCCAGCTAACAATTCTAGGGAGAGAGAACATTTTTGTAATGTTCCCAATAATGTGCCTCTAATGTTTGCGTGTCCAGTTGTCCGTTAGTTCATTCTATCTATGTCAGCAAAAACATTCGGAGAACCTTTTGTAGCATGTTTTGGCATTGAAGGTAGAAGAACATTTCATGGGACGTTCATATGTCCACTTCTCTGTAGCGTTAGGAGAATATTCCATCAACGTCCCACCGACCACACACAGAACATGGTTGCCATGTTCTCAGAATATATATTTTTTTTTAACCTTTATTTAACCAGGCAAGTCAGTTAAGAACATATTCTTATTTTCAATGACGGCCTGGGAACAGTGGGTTAACTGCCTGTTCAGGGGCAGAACGACAGATTTGTACCTTGTCAGCTCGGGGGTTTGAACTCGCAACCTTCCGGTTACTAGTCCAACGCTCTAACCACTAGGCTACGCTGCCGCCCCTATAAGACAAGAACGTTCATATGTCCACTTCTCTGTAGCGATAGGAGAATATTCCATCAACGTCCCACCGACCACACACAGAACATAAGACGAGAACTTATGCACGCAACACTTATGTGTATCATTTGGAACCAATTGAACGTTCGCCCTTCCGAAAAAACAGTTCCATTGCACATCACGCCGTGTTACTGTCGCCCAGCCAATGAAAGCCCTAGCTCTTTGCCCGTCGACAAGGTCGGAGCTACTTTAACACACAGCATTTTCTCCTTACATGCCTGACACACATGATTACATTGTGCATGTTCACTTACACACTAATTGGTATTCAACAGTCCTCACCTGAGATTTGAACTCACAACCTCTTGGTTCACTGTATATTCTGCCCTTGAGTTGCGTTCCCATGCAAAACTAGACAGATAGTGAAAAATCATCATCACAGCGGGCTCAAGCACAAGAATAACTGCACACGGTGGTTATGTTTCTACGTTCATCAGCCATCAAAGCCTCTTATCCTAGGGAAGACCAGCAGTCTACGATGCAACAACCAGAGCCAGGTGTTCAACAGAGAGAGATGGAAGAGCCTCTTCAGCACATTGGGACCAAGTCTCAATCTACAAGAACAAGGTCCTCAAAACAGTCAAGCAGATCCTCAACGGCGAGTTCTGCAGCCGTCAAAGCAAGCGCCACGGCAGACGCAGCGCGTGCACAAGTCCCCTATGCTGAGAAGGAAGCTTCTGTGATGAAGCAAAAAGCTGACCTCGAGGCAACTTTATATGTTCTCCAAGTTGAGAGAGCAGCTGCTGCTGCGTTGGCTGAAACTGCAGCCTTTGAAGAAGCTGTAGAATCAGAACGCAGAGAGCTTCGCAAAGAACTAGACACAGGGACACAGCCCTTAAGTCCAGTCCAACGTACATGTGAGTATGTGCAACAACATGCTAGGCCCTACTTTGCTGAACTTCCATTTGAAGTGGAGAAACAAGAGCTTAGTGTTGACCCAGCTACATGCCATAATCAAGAAAGTAGCAAACAACAGAACATGAGAAGAGACTCGCCGTTCAAAAGAAATTAACAGCAGCATGGTGGAAATGGAAAGCAAGCCCACTTCCAGTCACAAACATACAACTTCCCTGAGTCACAAGTGGCACCAGACCTCATCAAGTACCTCCTACGACGTGAGATGGTGAGTTCCGGACTCCTGAAGTTTGATGATCGCCCTGAAAATTATTGGGCATGGAAAGCATCCTTTCTCAATGCGACCAGAGACTTGAATTTATCAGCCAGGGAAGAGTTAGATCTAATTACCAAGTGGCTAGGGGCAGAGTCGTCTGAGCAAGCAAACATAATTAGATCTGTCCATATTTTCAACGCAACAGCAGGGCTTATCATGGTCTGGCAACGACTAGAAGAGTGCTATGGTACACCCGAAGTGATCGAGAATGCACTGTTGAAGAAAATTGATGATTTTCCAAAACTGGCTAACAAAGACAATCACAAACTAAGAGAACTAGGTGACATTCTTCTCAAACTGGAGTGTGCTAAAGTAGAAGGGTACCTTCCAGGCCTCGCTTATCTGGACACATCTCGGGGGGTAAACCCTATTGTAGAGAAACTTCCATTCAGTTTACAAGAAAAATGGATAGCACAGGGATCCAAATATAAGGAGGACTATCGGGTAGCATTCCCACCATTCTCGTTCTTCTCGAGATTCATCAGGAACCAGGCGAAAATTAGAAATGACCCCAGCTTCACCCTCTACACCTCAACTAACCAGGTGTCCATGAAAAGTGAGAAACCTGCCAGGTACAGCAGCAAGACACCTGTGACTGTATACAAGACAGATGCGTCATCTGAAGCCTCAGACCACCAAACCAAACCCAGTAAGAAAGGTTGAAAACCCTGACCATCACTGCCCAATACATAACAAGCCTCATCCTCTTAAAAAGCGTTGTGGGTTTAGATACAAAACTCTAGAAGAGCGCAAATCATATCTCAAAGACAATGGCATTTGTTTCCGATGTTGTGGGTCAACTCAGCACAGACCTAAAGACTGTAAGTTTTCAATCAAGTGCTCTGAGTGCGACAGCGACAGGCATCTTGCTGCTCTGCATCCAGGCCCAGCCCCTTCAAATACAGACACCGCTACAGCAGAGAAAGAGCATGGCGGGGAGCAAGGTGACAATGCTCTTCTATCTGTCACCGCAAAGTGTACAGAGATCTGTGGTGAGGCAGTCAATCCAAGATCATGTTCAAAAATATGCCTAGTCAAAGCTTATCCGGCTGGGAAAAGAGAGAAAGCTGTCAAAATGTATGTAGTGCTTGATGAACAGAGTAACAAATCTTTGGCCAAGACAGAGATTTTCAGTCTCTTCAACATCAATGACAACTCTGCTCCATACACCATGAAGACGTGTTCTGGGGTAACAGAGACTTCAGGCAGGAAGAGCCGTCAACTTCATGTTGGAGTCTATAGATGGACACATGCAGCTCACTCTCCCCACTCTGATAGAGTGTGATATGATGCCAGACGATAGGATGGAGATTCCCTCCCCCGACATTGCGTATCATCATCCCCATCTGCAACCAGTTATGGACAGAATTCCAGCTGTGGACCCAGACGCTCCCATCCTCCTGCTCTTAGGACGAGACATCTTAAGGGTACGAGAGCAAATCAATGGGCCCCACGACACTCCTTATGCACAACGACTCGACCTCGGGTGGGTCATCGTGGGTGAGGTCTGTCTGGGAACGGCTCACCGACCAGCCAATGTTAACGTGTTCAGGACAAACATACTTCTAAATGGTCGCACATCCTATCTGAGCCCTTGCCCTGACATCATCCAGGTAAAAGAGAACTACAACAGCGTAGCTGAGAAACACATCTCTCCCTCTACAGTGCACTCGAGAGATCCAAGCACAATTGTGAACACAGACAGCCTGGGATGTTCCGTGTTCGACAAAACACAAGACGATGATAAACCAGCACCATCAGTGGAGGACAAAGACTTCTTGGACATTATGGACAAACAGGTTTTCCAGGGTGATGGAAACAACTGGGTGGCTTCCACTACCCTTTCACCCTGCTAGACGTCGCCTTCCTAATAACAGGGAGCAGGCCATGAACCGACTCACATCACTTCGCAGGACTTTAGACAAAAAGCCTGACATGAAGCGTCATTTTATTGACTTCATGCAAAAGATGCTGGATAACGACCAAGCCGAACCTTCACAGCCACTAGAGGAAGATAAAGAACATTGGTATCTGCCCATATTTGGTGTTTACCATCCACAAAAGCCTGAACAAATACGAGTAGTATTTGACTCCAGTGTTAAGTGTCAAGGCGTGTCACTTAACGATGTTCTGCTCAGTGGTCCAGACTTAAACAACACACTCTTGGGTGTCCTAATGCGTTTACGCAAGGATTGCATTGCACTAACAGCAGATGTGCAACAAATGTTTTACTGTTTTGGTGTACGTGAGGATCACAGAGATTACTTAAGGTTTCTCTGGTATGAAGACAACAACCCAGATAGAAACATAACTGAGTACAGGATGAAAGTCCATGTATTTGGGAACAGCCCTTCACCAGCCGTAGCCATCTACTGCATGAGACGAGCAGCGCTACAGGGTGAGAAGGAACACGGGTCAGAACCCAAGCAATATGTAGTGAGGAACTTCTAAGTCGATGATGGTCTGACATCAGTAGCTACTACAGAAGAAGCGATCGACATTCTAAGAAAAACACAAGCAATGTTGGCGGAATCCAACATGAAACTACACAAGGTTGCATCCAATAGCAAAACAGTTATGGAAGCCTTCCCTATGGAGGACCGTGCGAAAGACTTCAAAGATCTGGACCTAGGAGTGGATCCTCTCCCCTTTCAACGGAGTCTGGGACTTTCCTGGAACCTGGAAACAGACAGCTTCTCATTCCAGGTGTCCCACAATGAGAAGCCTTTTACGCAGAGAGGCATCCTGTCCACAGTGAATAGTCTTTATGACCCCCTTGGGTTCGTGGCTCCAATAACAATGCAAGGTAAAGCCTTAAATCAGAGAACTGTCTTGTGATCAGAGTGAGTGGGATGCCCCTCTTCCCACAGAAAAATAAGAGAAATGGAAAAAGTGGAAGCAAGTTCAGTGTCTCGCTGAAACCTTTTGGAAAAGATGGAGACAGGAGTACCTGACAACGCTGCAGAGACGCAGAAAATGGACAGCAGAAAAGCAAAATGTAGAAGTGGGAGACAGTCAGGCAGACAGAAATGACTGGCCAGTCGGGCTTGTGGTAAAAACCTGTCCCAGTACTGACAAAAAGGTTAGGAAAGTAGAACTAAAAATTGTCAAGCAAGGAGCTGCTAAGGTGTTTCTGAGACCAATCTCAGAGATTGTTGTTCTTCTTTCTGAAGCATCCTAGAGACAAAAATATAAAAATAGAAAGGACATGATTTGTTTCTTGATATGTTTTATTTCAGTGGCACAATTTCATTATACCAGGCGTGGAGTGTGCTGCCATCCTGTTCGAAGGTATCATATTCTTTTATTACAATGGTTAAATTGGATTTTCATTGTGTTCAATGGTGTTATTTGCCCCCTAGTGGAGCTTTCTGATACTTAGAAAGAAAACGCAAACAGGAAGTAGAGAATTTGTTCTGCACGCATAGAAGCAGCTACAAACAACGCTACCGTGCAGGTCTTTCAATGTAGTTATTTCTTGTCACGCTTCAGCCTTGGAAAATATTTGTTTGTAAGTTCGATTCAAGCATTTAGCTAATGATGATAATCTTGTTTTTGATAGAGTTGCTTACATATCAATGTTGGTTGCATTTACTCACAAATTGCAATGCCTTTAATGTATGTCGTTAGCTGTATTACTTTGCTCTGGCGTCTTGCAAACTAATTGTAAAATAATACAATATTGTAGTTTTGTTACTGTTTCTAGTGCAATATGCTTTGTTATTCTACGTACATTATTAGAGTAATGAAAGGAGCAATTACCATATGGTTAACAATTAGCTATATGGTTTGGCATCATGCCAGATGCATGGTACCTTAGCGCGTGCTTTGTATTTATGCAACTTCAAATGTTTAATGTACAACTACAGTATGTCGGTGTGAATTGAATACTAAAGTATATTATTTTTTTGTATTTTGCAGTTTCACAACAAACGTTTTCAATATATTAATTCAAGAAAAGTCACACCTTGGGAGTTTTATTGAAGACTTAGTTGTTAGCTATCTGTCTCGTTTTGCATGGGAACGCAACTCAAGGGCAGAATACTGTACATTCATCTTCCTGCTACACCACATGTACTGGTTCATCTGACTATTGTCATCATTGATTTGATCGAATTATTTCAGCAATTTAAGGGCTTTCAGGATAAGGTGTCTGTTGTTGAGACATGCTAAACCTGTTTTAATGATAGTCCTGAATCACTAATCCATTTTCTTTCTTGAATGTACTTTTAGAGCTGAGATTTACTTCAAAGTGCATTCAACCTATTGCTTACAGCCTTCCACCTATCCAATTATGTCAGATTTACACTAGTGCCTAGGGAGGAGGGTTTCCTCTGGACAGGACAGGGCCTTACTATACTGACCCAATAAGCATGTCTAAATGATGGTCCTTATTGGGACAGTGGCTAGGGGGTTTGTCATTGGTGCTAGTGGCCTGGGTTCAAGACCCGCTAGAGGGAATCACAAACGCCCTAACCACTGTCCCAATAATGGATACTTCTGTGGCATGTGCTTATTGGGTCAGCATAGTTAGGCCTTGTCCAGAATAAACCCGAACCCCTCCTCCCTTGGCATGAGTGTAGATGTGAAACAGCTTGGTAGGTGGAAGGCTGTGAGAAATAGGGTGAATGCACTTTGAAGTAAATCCCAGCTCTGTTAAAAGTACACTCATGAAAATTCAGGAGTGTACTTTAAACACATTAATGTGATCCACCAACAGACAACGGTACAGAAATATCTTAAATTGCTGAAATAAGTCAATCAAGTCAATGATAAGAGTCAGATTAACTGGTACCTGACATGGTGGTGTAGCAGGAAGAGCAGAGTACTGTGAACCACGAGGCTGTGAGTTCAAATCCCAAGTAAAGACATGTTTGCATATTAATGTCTGTACAAATTAACATGCACAAAGTAATCGCCTATATCAAATATGCAAGTTTAAAAGCCTTGTGTGTGAGTACCCCTTTGCAAATAAGTGAGTGACTAAGTAGAAGGGTAAAAAAAACGATTTCAACATACATTTTAGAGACGTTCACAAATGTTACAACCCGGCTAGAACGTCTAGGCGTTCCAGATTGTATGTAGGCCTTCAGTGGCGGAATGCAACGCCCGCATTTTAAAAGCAAACACAATGAACTCGAGTTCACATGAATGTCTTCTATTGTGAGAACATGGCAACTACATTCTGGGTCAATTCTAATTGACGTGAAGGGTAATGGTCTCTTGGAGACATTCCGTGCACTCTTAAGGTACGAGTTGAATACGCCCTGCAGTAGAGTATGTGCTAGCCATACTTCTGAGTGTGTGTGTGTGAGGTGAGAACACACCATAGATGTTTGCCAATTAACCACAGAACAGTGGCGTGCTGGAGCTGGTTGCTGTGATGGAACACCAGATGTGACTGCAGCCCAGCCTGTGGGAATGTGTTAGATTTACCACCTATGGAGCCGTGTTGTTGCTTTCCATATCTCAGCCATGTTTAGCATATTTTGTTTAATTTCGTTATGTGCCCTTAAACGAGACACTGAAATGAGCAAATAAGGGTAGTGACGAAGTAGGAAAAAAAAATCTGATTTCAACATATATTTTAGAGACGTTCACAAATGTTACAACGCGGCTAGAACGTCTAGGCGTTCCAGATTTTATGTAGGCCTTCAGTGGCGGAATGCAACGTCCGCATTTTTAAAAGCAAACGCAATGAATTCGGATTCACAAGTTGGGGCTATCAAAAGCCAACCCTCCTTCATATAACAATAATATTAATAATAATAATAAGTGGTAATTATGTAGCGCTTTTCAAGGGCCCGAAAAGCCCAGCCCTGAACCTCCCCTCTCCCCCGGTGGACTGGCTGGAAGGTGAATATTTGAAGGAGGGAAAGCCCATAAATATGAGCAAAGGGACATTTAATTAAATAAGCACTTCTTAAGAGTCCTCCTGGGCCCAATGCTTTTGTTTAAGCATGATTGATTGACTGCTATCTCTCCTGACCAGAACCATTAGTTTCGCCACTCCCCCTCCCTCCCCTCTTCTCTCTCCATCCCTCTGCAGTCCCCTCCCTTCTTCTCTCTCCATCCATTATTTTGTTACCTCTCCTCATGCTCTGTTTTTCCCTGTCTCTCTGTACCTCTCCCTCAGTCTCCCTGTACCTGAGCCTCTCTCCCTCTCTCACCCTCTCCCTGGGGACTAATATCTATCCTAACTGCTGACATGATAATGAGCCCATAGTAAGTCCAGCCATGCCCTGGGGCTAGCAAAGGGCTGAGGGGCAGGGCACTCCTTTCTTCTGTGTGTGTGTGTGTATATAAAAAGGTGCTGCTGTGACATATGTCACCCACTCAACTAACCGTAATCATGGTGTGCTATCATTGATCACTGAAAAACCTGCTTTAACAGGCAATATGTTCCCAATCGTACATTGGGCCAAAGCTCTAGTCTGTCATGCTCTGTTCTCTCCTTCCCAACTCCTCTCTCCCACCTATGTATTTTTTAGTTTATTTCTTCCTTCCACCCTCCTATTTTTATTTCTTTATTTCTCCCTCCCCCCGTCATGGTCTGCTCTGCTCTGCTGAGTTCTAGCTGTGAGATGTTGAGCTGCAGGGGAGTCTGCCTGGGGGCAGCTGAGCCGTGGAGTCTGCACACAGACAGACAGATTAAGAGTAAGGGGAGAGAGAGAGTAAACATTTGAGGGGTTTGTGGTGTTACCGTTTCCCTCTGATCATGTTCAGTTCCTACAGTACGTGTGCAGCCTGTCCCATCCTAGTCGTCCATCCTCCCTCCACTGGGAGCTCTGGACACACAGTACAGCATGGGGTTCACAAGGGCAGCACATAGGCATGGACCGTGTGTGAGTCTGTGTGTGTGTGTGTGCGCGCGCGGATGCGTGCTGGGGGAGCCAGGCAGGCTGGCAGACCCATTATAAATGCAGCGCTGGGGAGCAGGCCAGGGATTCACAGTAATTAGATGACAAAACGGTGTCGGCTGGAGATGAGAGAGAGGGGGTCATACACACACACACACACAGCTTCCACCGCAGGGCAATCTGTAAGTGTCAATCACCAGACTACCGCGGGAAAAGAGAGGGAGAGGGAGGGAGGGGAAGAGGGAGCCAGAGAAAGAACGCGAGTGGGACAGAAAGGGAAGAGAAAGTGAGGGGGAGGGAAGAGAGCAGGGGTTAAAGAGGCAAAGAGGGGGAAGGTGTGGGGTAGTAGGGCGTCAAAAAAAGGAGTGAGAGAGGAGAGAGAAAGAGGGGCATGGATGTAGAGTAAAGTTTAAGGCCGAGAGACAAAACGAGAAGACAGAACATAGATATGTGGTGAAATCATAAGGAAACAGAGCTGAAGACTCTGTACTAGTCAAGAATCAGGCCTTGTAATGTATTCTGCTTGTTTACTGTAGGATCACAAGACAACACACAAAGCCATGCAGCATTACATCGTAATAATCATCATTGTCGTAATCACCATTGTTCCAAAGTTAGAATTCGCTTTCAAGATACCCAGGGACGCCCAAAATATAAGAGAATAACAATGATAAACATGACATCACTATAGCAAGTTCAAGTAAATTACATAAGGAAAATGATCACGCATACAGCCGGACAAAGAAATGATGCTACTACTACTACCACCACCACCACTACATACAGTACTACATAGAGCCACGACAACATGGGACTCTTTTCCACATAACTGATGCAAGCAGTAAAATCTGATTGAAAAAAATAATAATAACTGATAAATACACACCACACCTATTGCTGCTACAATTATCTACTTTATAGGTCTAAATACATGTGGATAGCGTTATGGTCACGTATGTGATGATGAAAGGTGAAGTGTGCTCCATTCCATCAGGTGATGGGAGAGGATCCTCAATGTCTGCATCTTCAAAGTCTACCCACACACACACACACACACAGTGAGGATATAATAATAAAATGAAGGATATATTTAAGTGATAATGCCCTCGAAACCAGTGTTTGGCGGATATATTAGCATGGGTGTCGTTAGGCCTGAGATGAAGTCGTGGGGCGGCACCACGAATATATCGAATATATCCTTCAAACACCGGTTTCGAGGGCATTATCACTTTTATACAACGGGTTACCAACACATTCAAATAATGATTGACATATTTTCATGAAATGTTCCATTGCCGTACAGGCTGGCAACGTTCTTATCCCTTGCTTGCAAGCTACCCAACTACGGCTACCTTACAGCCACGTCAAAAAGTGCAGCATGATTAACAGCAAAGTAGCTGCATTTGCCTTTAAGCGGTTTTCTAGTGACATACATGATACATCCATAACAATGGGATAATGAGGCGAGATTCCGCCTGGCATAGAACATGTGCTCATTCGTCAGGACACTGTAGTTCAGAGGAGCTCGCCAACAACGCAGCGAACACAATTACTTCAAACTGAAGCTGGAAAGGCTGCAAACTTTTTTTTTTTTTAATTGGCATGTGTGTGTGTGTGTGTGTATCCATAAAAATTCTAGCTGATTCATGATTTCGATTGGCTGAGAAATGCTGCCTGTCTCCTCCCCCGATACGTTCACTACTATGGGACAGCTGGAGACGAATTTGAATATTGAAACAATGTTGTAAAAGTCTGCGAGTCAGACCGTAAGGTTTATACAAACCTCCGCTGTTGAAAACTAAATGTTAGTCTCAAAGAAATGTGAGAACGTCGAGATGCTTTTTATAGTGGAGATCACGTTTATAAACTACCTGGCTGGGCTGATGAGACACTGGATTGCGCAGTCAGATGGAACAGAGTAAATAGGCATTTTAACATCATAGATTTAGCCGGTGGTAACTTGTGGAAGACACACCAATCAGCATTAGACCCACCCGGTGTATAAATTAAGGACATATTTCAGCCCATGTTTAGATTGAGTCTCACAAAACGAGCAACATTCTTCTTTTTCCTTTCCCCCAATTGTTTTCTCATTATCTGGGTTTATTGTTGGCCTTGTATATTCATTATGTTTTTACATTGTTGGCCTTGTAAATGTATTAGTCCATGATTGTTTTGTACACACCACGCAAGCACTCATGCACAGCTCAAACCAGAAGTAAAACAGGACTTGGAATAGCTCCTCCCTTATGACAAGACACCTTCCTTTACATGATGCGTTTTCTTTTCACAATAGCAATGGCCGTTTCTTGTTACTTTTTGATAATGAGGCAAACAACTCCAGCCACAAAACATTCTATACATCATTTGAAGAGGCTGGTCCCTGGTCCTCTCTTCAGCCTCCTGTTGTTTAGCATCTGGCAACACATAAAGAGATATATTTAAGACAGATGCAGTGCATTCGGAAATTATTCAGACCCCTTCACTTTTTCCACATTTTGTTTACGTTACAGCCTCGTTTTTATCCTTATCAATCTACACACAATGCAAATGACAAATAATGAAGAGTAATACCTTATTTACATAAATATTCAGACCCTTTGCTTTGAGACTCGAAATTGAGCTCAAGTGCATCCTGTTTCCATCGATCATCCTTAAGATGTTTCTACAACTTCAATAGAGTCCACCGGTGGTTAATTCAATTGATTGGACATGATTTGGAAAGGCACACCTGTCTATATATGGTCCCACAATTGACAGTGCATGTCAGAGCAAAAACCAAGCCATGAGGTCAGAATTGTCCATAGAGCTCCAAGACAGGATTGTATCGAGGCACAGATCTGGAAGTAAGGGTACCAAAAAAATGTGTGCAGCATTGAAAGTCCCCAAGAACACAGTTTGGAACCACCACGACTCTTCCTAGAGCTGGCCGTCAGACCAAACTGAGTAAATTGGGGGAGAAGGGCTTTGGTGAGGGAGGTGACCAAGAACCTATTGGTCACTCTGACAGAGCTCCAGTGTTCCCAGGTGGCGCAGCGGTCTAAGGAACTGCATCTCAGTGCTCGAGGCGTCACTACAGACCCTTGCTCAATTCCAGGCTGTATCACAACCGGCTATAATTGGGAAGGTCGTCCGGTTTAGGGTTTGGCCGGGGTAGGCTGTCATTGTAAATAATAATCTGTTCTTAACTGACTTGCCTAGTAAAACAAAGGTTTAAAAAAAACATTTTAAAATAATGGGAGAACCTTCCAGAATCTTTGGCCTGAATGCTAAGTGTCACGTCTGGATCAAACCTGGCATCATCCCAACGGTGAAGCATGGTGATGGCAGTATCATGCTGCGAGGATGTTTTTCAGCGGCAGGAACTGGGAGACTAGTGAGGATCGAGGGAAAGACGAACGGAGCAAAGTACAGATGATCTTTGATGAAAGCGCTCTGGAACAGGTTTAGGACGTCAGACTGGGGTGAAAGTTGACCTAACAGGACAACAACCCTAAGCACACAGCCAAGACAACGCAGGAATGGCTTCGGGACAAATCTCTGATTGTCCTCAAGTGGCCCAGCCAGAGCCCGGTCCTGAAACCGATCGAACATCTCAGGAGAGACCTGAAAATAGCTACGCAGCGACGCTCCCCATCCAACCTGACAGAGCTTGAGAGGATCTGCAGAGAACCTGCAGAGAACGGGAGAAACTCCCCAAATACAGGTGTGCCAAGCTTGTAGCTTCAAACCCAAGAAGACTTGAGGCTGAAAGATTTATGAGGAGATTTGAGGGAAAACAACTATTTCATCAATTTTAGAATAAGGCTGTCATGCACCAAAATGTGGAAAACGACAAAGGGTCTGAATACTTTCCGAAAGCACTGTAGATAAATAGATAGAAGTAGCAGAAACACACACACTAGACATACTTTGCTGCAGGTAGTCAATGAACGGACTTGCTAACAGGAAACCCAGCAGGGCGAACAGCAGTAACACACTCAAGGTCGTCATTCTTTACTACAGCACATAGAAAACACAATTTTCATTCATTATCAATAAGACAGTGAATATTCAGATTTCAGATTCATATCAGGTGGAGTAGAGTACAGTTCAATTAAAAAGGCAAACTTACCTCAAGAGTTTGAGGATGGAGGTTTCGGTTGATAGCTGACTAGGATGGAGTTTCTGAACCTTTCCGGAGACCAAGTTGCATGTCTTCTACTTTATATAGTGGGGTTTCATCCTCCTATCTGCCACACCCTTTACACACACACACACACACCTCACACTCGCTGTGTGTACTTACCTATACAAATATGTACTCAGGCTCATCATGTTGCATGCATCTTGTTATTTTTACTACAGTTGAAGGGAAAAACAGAACACTACCATATATTTATCACGTCTCCCATTGACATTTATGAATGATTAACATGAAAGTCAAGAGTTGTGCACGCTAATGTCAACTCTGAACCAGCCCTTTAGGCCCACATATGACCCAAACTAAATAACATGACTTGTTATTCTTGATTTGCCCGTGTTTTATATATTTCCATACTATGAGGTTGGAATAAGACTGTGAAATTATGAAAAT
The DNA here is from genome assembly GCF_023373465.1 of Oncorhynchus keta. Lineage (NCBI taxonomy): Eukaryota > Metazoa > Chordata > Actinopteri > Salmoniformes > Salmonidae > Oncorhynchus > Oncorhynchus keta. The sequence continues at coordinate 41,283,688 of NC_068429.1, forward strand.
TATGATAATGAAATTTTAATGTACGAGCTGTTTGAAAAGACATGAAATTTCAGCGGGATGGAGTTTTGGCCTGCCCGGTGACATCCCCAGTTAGTTAATAGTTCCAAAAGTTCCAAAACACAATCTCAGCCTATGCCTCCCTCCAGTCCCTCGACTTCTTGGCACTGACGGAAACATGGATCACCACAGATAACACTGCTACTCCTACTGCTCTCTCTTCGTCCGCCCACGTGTTCTCGCACACCCCGAGAGCTTCTGGTCAGCGGGGTGGTGGCACCGGGATCCTCATCTCTCCCAAGTGGTCATTCTCTCTTTCTCCCCTTACCCATCTGTCTATCGCCTCCTTTGAATTTCATGCTGTCACAGTTACCAGCCCTTTCAAGCTTAACATCCTTATCATTTATCGCCCTCCAGGTCCCCTCGGAGAGTTCATCAATGAGCTTGATGCCTTGATAAGCTCCTTTCCTGAGGATGGCTCACCTCTCACAGTTATGGGCGACTTTAACCTCCCCACGTCTACCTTTGACTCATTCCTCTCTGCCTCCTTCTTTCCACTCCTCTCCTTTTGACCTCACCCTCTCACCTTCCCCCTACTCACAAGGCAGGCAATACGCTCGACCTCATCTTTACTAGGTGCTGTTCTTCCACTAACCTCATTGCAACTCCCCTCCAAGTCTCCGACCACTACCTTGTATCCTTTTCCCTCTCGCTCTCATCCAACACTTCCCACACTGCCCCTACTCGGATGGTATCGCGCCGTCCCAACCTTCGCTCTCTCTCCCCCGCTACTCTCTCCTCTTCCATCCTATCATCTCTTCCCTCTGCTCAAACCTATCTCCTGATTCTGCCTCCTCAACCCTCCTCTCCTCCCTTTCTGCATCCTTTGACTCTCTATGTCCCCTATCCTCCAGGCCGGCTCGGTCCTCCCCTCCCGCTCCGTGGCTCGACGACTCATTGCGAGCTCACAGAACAGGGCTCCGGGCAGCCGAGCGGAAATGGAGGAAAACTCGCCTCCCTGCGGACCTGGCATCCTTTCACTCCCTCCCTCTACATTTTCCTCCTCTGTTCTCTGCTGCTAAAGCCACTTTCTACCACTCTAAATTCCAAGCATCTGCCTCTAACCCTAGGAAGCTCTTTGCCACCTTCTCCTCCCTCCTGAATCCTCCTCCCCTCCCCCCTCCTCCCTCTCTGCAGATGACTTCGTCAACCATTTTGAAAAGAAGGTCGACGACATCCGATCCTCGTTTGCTAAGTCAAACGACACCGCTGGTTCTGCTCACACTGCCCTACCCTGTGCTCTGACCTCTTTCTCCCTCTCTCTCCAGATGAAATCTCGCGTCTTGTGACGGCCGGCCGCCCAACAACCTGCCCGCTTGACCCTATCCCCTCCTCTCTTCTCCAGACCATTTCCGGAGACCTTCTCCCTTACCTCACCTCGCTCATCAACTCATCCCTGACCGCTGGCTACGTCCCTTCCGTCTTCAAGAGAGCGAGAGTTGCACCCCTTCTGAAAAAACCTACACTCGATCCCTCCGATGTCATCAACTACAGACCAGTATCCCTTCTTTCTTTTCTCTCCAAAACTCTTGAACGTGCCGTCCTTGGCCAGCTCTCCCGCTATCTCTCTCAGAATGACCTTCTTGATCCAAATCAGTCAGGTTTCAAGACTAGTCATTCAACTGAGACTGCTCTTCTCTGTATCACGGAGGCGCTCCGCACCGCTAAAGCTAACTCTCTCTCCTCTGCTATCATCCTTCTAGACCTATCGGCTGCCTTCGATACTGTGAACCATCAGATCCTCCTCTCCACCCTCTCCGAGTTGGGCATCTCCGGCGCGGCCCACGCTTGATTGCGTCCTACCTGACAGGTCGCTCCTACCAGGTGGCGTGGCGAGAATCTGTCTCCTCACCACGCGCTCTCACCACTGGTGTCCCCAGGGCTCGGTTCTAGGCCCTCTCCTATTCTCGCTATACACCAAGTCACTTGGCTCTGTCATAACCTTACATGGTCTCTCCTATCATTGCTATGCAGACGACACACAATTAATCTTCTCCTTTCCCCCTTCTGATGACCAGGTGGCGAATCGCATCTCTGCATGTCTGGCAGACATATCAGTGTGGATGACGGATCACCACCTCAAGCTGAACCTCGGCAAGACGGAGCTGCTCTTCCTCCCGGGGAAGGACTGCCCGTTCCATGATCTCGCCATCACGGTTGACAACTCCATTGTGTCCTCCTCCCAGAGCGCTAAGAACCTTGGCGTGATCCTGGACAACACCCTGTCGTTCTCAACTAACATCAAGGCGGTGGCCCGTTCCTGTAGGTTCATGCTCTACAACATCCGCAGAGTACGACCCTGCCTCACACAGGAAGCGGCGCAGGTCCTAATCCAGGCACTTGTCATCTCCCGTCTGGATTACTGCAACTCGCTGTTGGCTGAGCTCCCTGCCTGTGCCATTAAACCCCTACAACTCATCCAGAACGCCGCAGCCCGTCTGGTGTTCAACCTTCCCAAGTTCTCTCACGTCACCCCGCTCCTCCGCTCTCTCCACTGGCTTCCAGTTGAAGCTCGCATCCGCTACAAGACCATGGTGCTTGCCTACGGAGCTGTGAGGGGAACGGCACCTCAGTACCTCCAGGCTCTGATCAGGCCCTACACCCAAACAAGGGCACTGCGTTCATCCACCTCTGGCCTGCTCGCCTCCCTACCACTGAGGAAGTACAGTTCCCGCTCAGCCCAGTCAAAACTGTTCGCTGCTCTGGCCCCCAATGGTGGAACAAACTCCCCACGACGCCAGGACAGCGGAGTCAATCACCACCTTCCGGAGACACCTGAAACCCCACCTCTTTAAGGAATACCTAGGATAGGATAAAGTAATCCTTCTCACCCCCCTTAAAAGATTTAGATGCACTATTGTAAAGTGGCTGTTCCACTGGATGTCATAAGGTGAATGCACCAATTTGTAAGTCGCTCTGGATAAGAGCGTCTGCTAAATGACTTAAATGTAAATGTAAATGTAAAACATCTGCCAATAACAGCTAGTTTTCGGTTTTCCCCTCCCGGACCCAGACAGTCCTAGCAAATTTCTTTCGAGAAATTGCTCTTTTCTAATAAGCTATTTTTGTTTATTATTGACAATTTTAATTGAAATCAAATCACAGTAAGGTACTTAATTGTTACCCAGAAATAATTTGATATTGAGATAAAAACAGCTGCATTGGACCTTTCTCTAACATGAACCCTAAATGAAACCATATGACAACCAAAGATTGACAGTCATGTCAATTATAATGTTATGACATTTTTTTCAAATGTAGGCCAAAATATCTTATGAAAAGAGCAAAATGTCAATAATGTGAAAGAAATCACAAGATCAGGTTTTGGTTCAACTTGCTCAACCAGTGGAGACTGCTCAGACGAAGGGGAGGACCATCCTCAGAGAATTTCCTAAAAATATTGCGAAACATTAAAAACAAACAGCACTCTGTAGGGTAGCACCATGTTGTAGCCAGAGGACAGCTAACTTCCGTCCTCCTCTTGGTACATTGACTTCCATACAAAACCTAGGAGGCTCGTGGTTAATCACCCCTTACATAGACTTACACAGTAATTCTAACAACTTCCGGAGGACCAGTCTCTATAATGCTCTTGCATTATAAACTGACATGTTGACCACCCATTCAAAGTAAATACATCTGGTACTGAAAGCATAAGCTACAGTTAGCTAGCACTGCAGTGCATAAAAATGTGGCGAGTAGACTCAAAGATAGATAATAGTTGAACAGTTTAAGAAATTAAGGAGAAGCGAGGGAGAGAAAGATCTAACTTTCACTTAGCTAGTGAATGCAGCTAGCTAGTTTAGCCTACTCAAACACCCGGCTCAAACACAGGGATGCCATGTTAGCTAGCTGCCTATGGCTATCCAGCCCTGGAACTTTTCTAAGTCAAGGTAACCTTTGGTTTTATTCATTTATTGCCATCAGGGCCCGCCGGTGTAACTGCTAAACTGCTTGCTGTACACTGTATGATTGTAGAGGGTTTAGTAACACATTATTTCTAGTTGCTATGTTAACCATGAAATCAGCTAATATGGTGACAACGATGTAGGCTGTGTGTAGCGGTTAGGGGTTATGATACGAAGGTTTGGCTTGGAAAGGTTCTCGCCTGGTCAGACAGCTGATGTGTTGTGCACTGAAGTCCACAAGCGAAAGGAAATGGTGAGAGGAGAGCGCATAGATGCTAGAAGGAATTAATGAGCAAAGTGATCACAATGCTTATATGTGGCTGCTATGAAAGTGAACTGTGTTTGCGTGTGATCATGGGTGTGTTCATTCTGCCGATTCTGTTGAAAAACGTGTCATAAAAAGAGGCAAACGGAACAGTGAAAAACATACCGGAGTTTGTCCTATAGAAACTTTTGTTTGCAATTGTTGGACTAAATGATTACAGCCTAGATCAGCTAGTTGCCTTGTGCACCTACGTTGTAAACGTCCATTCATAGGCTATAGGTTGTAGCAACTTTATGATGGGTATAGGGAAAATGTTAGTATCATGTAGTAGCCTAAACCTATCGATGTTACATTGAGCTGGATGAACAGAATATGAATGACAACCATCTAATATGCTGTAATAGAAATGAGGCCAATGACCACAACAAGAAAAAACAATCGTCCTCCCTCATCTTCAAAACGGCACTGTGCTCAACATTTCTAAATACAAGAAAAGATTTAAAAAAGATAAAACAGTTGATCAGGTGAGTCTTCTCCTCTAACACAGGAGAAAATAAACAGAAACAGTTCCTGGTAGAGATCCCATCCCGTCAGGCTGTTTACCTATCAACCTCCTCCCAGATCCCCATTGGCATGGAATAAGCCTACCAATTGGAAACGTGGATAGAGTAATGGGTCCACAGTTTTCAATAACAATTAGATGTGACAATAAGTCAGTCAGCAGGAATGTGCAGTATTTTAGTCTGTTGGCTGTTCAGTATCCACACAGAGTGTAGAACCTGTATCAGATGCTTGAGGCCTGGGACTGCATCTGAAATGGCACACCTGCAGTATATAGTACACTACCTTTGTCCAGAAGCCCATAGGATCTGATCCAAAGTAGTGCACTATACTCCCATTGTATATGAACAGGGAAACATTTGTTAATTTGGCTCTATACTCCAGCATTTTGGATTTAAGATTTTTTTTTAATTCACGAGGCAACAGTACAGAATGACACTTTATTTACAAGATATTTTGTTATAGCCATCTGTTTTACTGCTTAGAAACAAAAGCACTTTATGTATCATGACATACGTAGGAAGACGTGTGCTGAAAGATTGGGGGGAAAAAACAGGATACAAAATGTGAATTTTATTCCAAACCCCAATTTTACAGCAATTCTGTAGAATGGCCCAGAATAGGGAATAGTGTGCCATTTCAGACACAGACATTCAAATACTACAGTACCACCTCTTGATAAATGCATGACTAAGCAAAACTGGAAGTTAGGATTTTGCCCCAGAGTGATGTACCATGGGAGGAGGCCTGATACTGTAGGGGGCCCCGAGGGTTGGACCTCTACCCGGATCTCTACCAGTTGATTTTTCTTTGTTTTTGAGGAAACCTGATCTTCTGTTTGTCTTCAAGTATTTAATTGTTAGGTGAAAAGTTAAAACACTGTCTTGTTCTTACCCACAGTGTCTTCAAGTATTTAATTGTTAGGTGAAAAGCTAAAAACACTGTCTCGTTCTTACCCACAGTGTCTTCAAGTATTTAATTGTTAGGTGAAAAGCTAAAAACACTGTCTTGTTCTTACCCACAGTGTCTTCAAGAAGTAATCGCCCACCTTGATTTTTCCCACATTCTGTGTTACAAAGTGAGATTCAAATTGTAGTATTCAATCCCCTGAGTCAACACATGTTAGAACCACTTTTGGCAGCAATTACAGCTGTGAGTATTTCCGAACTTTGCAAACCTGGATTGTACAATATTTGCCCATTATTTTTGAAATTCTTCAAGCTCTGTCAAGTTGGTTGTTGACCATTGCTAGAAAGCCATTTTCTAGTATTTCCATATTTTCAAACTGATTCAAGTCAAAACTGTAACTAGGCCACTTGGGAACATACATGTCTTCTTGGTAAGTAACTCCACTGTATATTTGGCCTTGTGTTTTAGGTTATTGTCCTGCTAAAAGGTGGATTTGTCTCCCAGTGTTTGGAAACCAGACTGAAACAGGGTTTCCTCTGGGAAACCTTGCTGATGACAAGCATACCCATATTACAGCCACCACCAAACTTGAACATTTTATTAAGAGTGGTACTCAGTGATGTTGTGTTGGATTTTCCTCAAACACAAAGTTTTGTATTCAGGACACAGAGTTCATTTATTTGCCACATTTTTTGCAGTATTACTTTAGTGCCTTATTGCAAACAGGAGGCATGTTCTGGAATATTTGCATTCTGTACAGGCTTCCTTCATTTAGGTTAGTGTCGTGGAGTAACTTACAATGTTGTTGATCTATCCTCAGATTTCTTTCACAGCCATTTAACTCTAACTGGTTTAAAATCACTATTGGCCTCATGGTGAAATCTCTGAGCAGTTTCCTTCCTCTCCGGCAACTGAGTTACGAAGGACGCCTATATCTTTCTGAATACTTTCCAAAGGCCCTGTACCTTTTATAAAATAATCAAATGACCCATGTACTGTATATTGATTTCCAAAGCAGCAATTCTAACTAGTGGGTTTCTGCATGCATCTCTCTGGTAGATCAGCGTGGTTGGACCGTCAGGTAGACAGGCCTGTGTGTGTCTGTTCTATTGAGTGGGCACAATGTGGAGCTCTGTTGGCATATCTCCAGCAAGCAGTGTGTGTGTGTAGGGACATGAGTCCAGACAATGGGTGAGCAGAGCTTCCCCATGTTTGTGCACAGAGCCAACACACATTGAGCATGCTTACAAAACATAACCCTCTGTATGTACTGTAACACACAGACACAGGAGCTCAGAACAGGGACATGCACTGCATTTCTCAAGAGGATACGATCCTGACAGACCGCTGTCTTGCGTCATCTACGCACACACAGCATTCGCATATAAATAGTACACGTTGTCTTTAAAAATCAATATTTTCCTTTAGTGCTGGTTCATTTGTTCGCCATAAAGAAGTGGATTATTGAAATGAACTATGAAACGAAAGGAATTTAAAGGCTTCACAAGCTCATAAGTTTACCCTCTACTGCACCACAACTGAAAGTTTGTTACACACACACACACAATGTAATTAAATCCCACAAAAAAGGTGAATTGATAAAATATCACTCAGGTAATTGAACATGCACAGTCGTATGCACTCACACCCTTTGAAATGCATTTCAATTGGAAAGTCAAATTCTACTCGCTATCCTACCTACCACAAACAGTAATCCACGGAAAACAGTATATAAAGGTGGATAAAGTCAGACGGTGACAAACAGACATCTTTACGTGACATTCAAGCAAATTCTAAATCCAAACGAGGCAGGCAGCTAGGTGCCACATTAATGGAAAAGCACATGCTTGTGTGTATGTGTGCAACCTGACAGCCCGCCACACGGCAGGGGTCTCAGTGAGTGTGAACTCTCTGTACACCACAGCTGCAGACAGCAGACGGAACCATCAGCTTCCTGCTAATAAAGAGAATAAATAAATACTGCTTAAAACGGCGTGTTTACCCCGTCAGTCCATGTTTATCGATGCTTTCCGATCGGAAGCTGCAAATGAGCTCCAATGTCACTGATGAGGAGAGTATGGGTAGAGGTGTGTAAACCCCAAAACCACACAAGGGTCATTCGAGACTCAGTAGTACCTTAGCCCACTGAACTGATTCCCAGGCATTAGCTCTGGTAGTGCCAACACAAATCTAAGGTGAAGTTACTCAACACCAAAACATTGTTCACCAAACCCTCTTGCTTATTTATACATTGGCTATACTGGTCACTCCCTAGCAGTGAATAGAACACATTAGCAACAAGATTGTCAGATTAGCATTTGCTTATTCTTCCCTATCATATTAACCATATTGCTGTGAGTGAAGTCGAAAATCAATCACTGATAGTTATCAATAAGTCTAAATATCTAAGAGTTTCTCTACAGAGCATTATTTCAAGATAATGTATGCCTCACGGTTTAGATACAACTAGAAATTCTAGATAGAGAGAGAAACAACTGTGGCAATAACAGTGTGTGTGTGTGTGTGTGTTAGTCTCGAGCAGGTTCCGAAGGTCGAGACAAACGACAGAGAGAGGAGGATGAGGGATGGGTGGTGGGTTTGGATGAGAGTGGGGCCAGAGAGGGGAGGAGAGAGAGAGAGAGAGAGAGCGAAAAAGAGAGTGAAAATGAAGATAGAGGGGGAGGAGGAGAGGGAGGGGGGGGTGGTAAAGAGATGGAGAGAGACTGCCTGCACACACTGTCAAGACAGTTAATATAAGGTTTGGAGATAAGGTCCTGCAGACAAACATTGACCAAATCAGCCATTTCAGTGTGCGAGCCTGAACTGCCAGTCACAATGACAGACAACGCAACAATCAGCACTCACTCTCCGATAAGAGCTCCACTGGGCGCGTGCAGCAAACAGCCAATCTACTGCGTGCCTGGCAAGGAGGGCGATAGAGAGAGGGAGAGCAGACAGCAAGAGAGAGAGATGGGCAATAAATCTACAGAGAAGATGTGGACAAAGAATGAACAGCACAGTGGAAGAATAGCAGAGAAAGAGAGAGAATGAAAAGGCAAATAATCTTTCCAACAACCCCCCCCCCCCACACACACACACACAGAGAGAGAGAGGGAAAATAAAATAGGTGATAGGTAAAACAGGAACGGTGTGAGATCGGATCTTAAAATAGGGCCTCTCCTTGGTCTCGTCACCTGGGCACAGCAGACATTTATGATCATATAGTTGACTTGTTCATTCTTTAATAATCAAGTCTGCTTTGCCTTACACAATAGCATCATTTTATTGCCTCAACTGATTAATGGTGCGTGCACGTGTGTGTGTATGTGTGTGTGTGTTTGTGTGCGTGCGGAAGGGTGGGATAACACTCCCTATCTATTGATAGTCTCATACAGTATGCCAGAGAAATCCACACATAAAATAAACACATATTGAATGCCAGGGTGGATGCCTGAGGGAAGCCAAGCTAACTACCCACTGGGTTGTGTTGTGTACTGGGACTTTGGAACCACACTGGCCCCTTCTGGTTGGAGCAGGAACTACAGCTGAGACACCCACAGAGGGTTGGGAAACACTCCTAGTCATTTACCTCCGTCAGACACACTTAGACTCAGTCGAGCAAAACAGTGGACAATAGCTACTGCTGCCTGGAAGAACTATCGGTGTTCCCTTCGAGTCAGAGAGAGCGAGCGAGAGGGGCGTCGGTGTCTCAATCACACACACCTAATATGCTATTTTTCTGTCTACTGATAACAGTAGAAGAAAACAACATATTGATGTTACTACGTGAGAGAAAGACAAAAAATAAAGGAGAATGAAAGAAGTGTGAATTTGTATACTGCATGTGCGCATGTATGTGTGTGTATATAGAGTGGTAGTTTAAAGGGTTAAGTCCGGTCCCAGGCTGCATGCAGCTTTCCCTTGCTGTGTCAAGCCCCATTAAACCAGCTACACCACAGCAATATGGTGCTATCAATTACACACACCAGACCAGCAATGAAGAGAGAGAGGCTGGGAGAGGGGGAAGAGGAGTCGGTGAGAGAGGCAGGAACACATAAACAGGAGAAAACAGCCACATAAGAAGACCTGCAGCTTGGCTCGCACACATCCCGTACACACCAGTGGAGGCTGCTGAGGGGAGGATGGGCTCATAATGTCTGGAACGAAGCGAATGGAATGGCATCAAAAACACGCGTGTTTGATACCATTCCACCTATTCCGCTCCAGCCAGTACCAATGAGCCAGTCCTCCCCAATTAAGGTGCCACCAACCTCCTGTGGTAGACACGGACATCCTTCTCGCTGCTGCACTCTAGACAGCTGACGATAAGGCTCTGCTGGGCTTATCTGATGGCAAACACACACAGGGCTGTGCTCCAGTGGGGAATAGGAGAGGCTGCGGGGAGAGGAAGCAGAGTTGAGATCACTCAGAGAGATGTGGGTCCAACATTACAGGGACAAGGCAGATCTGGAGACATCACTCTGGTACACACTTTTTTTTTTTTTTTTTTTTTTTTTTTAAACACAGGCCACTCTACAAGGTTTACTTGATATACAGATACAATCAAATGATGCATGCATACGATAAAAAAAAACTGAAAGGGGGAAAAGGTCAGTGTTTGCCAGTCTGAGATTTCACAGTCAAGCCACTCTGGCTACTAGATACACACCGAACAAATCCAAAGTGTGATTTCAGAAAAACGTTTTTTTATTATTTTTTATTAAGAAGAAGGAAATCATAAATTGAAATATGTTCTGCAAGATATAAGATATAGAGTAGCCTGTGATAATACAGCTGAGAAACCAACAGGATTGGTCCAGTCACATCACAAGAGGCAGATTATGTGGAAGTGACAAGATGCAGGAATGAGTTGTAATCTATTATAACTCAGTGAATTCAGGTGATTTGAAATCATACTTATTAGTTAAAACAATATCACATGCAAAACTCATTGGGGGGTCCCTTACACAGGCAGGGACCAATCAAAAGGCACACATTTCTCTCTTTTGAAATAGACATTTTCCAATTCATTTAAATGGTGGATTCATCTCCTGAATTGAGACCCTGATAGTGCCTGTGACTAAACATAGGTGTCAGCGGTGAAACGGTTAACCTCTCCAACCACAAACCGTACACGTTACAGTGCAAACTAAATCAACAGAACACTACTCTAAAGGGCCCTCTGTACTCCTTTTGATCAGTGCCAATAGGGCTTTGGTCAAAAGCGTGCACTATATAGGGCATCATTTACCATTCAGGAGAGTCTAAAGTCTATTGGTTGTGAATGAGGCCAATAAGGATGCCTGATTTAGAGTAGTACGAGGTACATTCAGGAAGGTGCAATGTTCTGAACGTTGCAAATAAGGAGCGTCTTGTACCCGGCCAACAAACCATTTCTGACATTGCACCCTACTGAACACGACCGCTGGGACAAGCCAGCCTTCATTCTTGGAGAGCACCAGCACAAACCCAGTCAGACATATCTACGAAGCATGCATGTATAAAACCACCAGACACAGAGGGAACCACAGCAGCTGAATGTGGCAGAATGTGAGTGCCACCAAGTGGTGGACTTCCATTTTCAACCCAAATCTGAAAACGCCACAACAGGGTCAAGACAGGCTATACACTATATTCGACGCTGCAGCTCAACGACACCTACTCTGGCTCCCTCTGCTGTTGCAGCATATCCAGAATACATTCCAACAGAAAACGAACAGAACTAACATGGCTGTGTAATATTCTGTACACCAGCTTCATGGCGTCACAATAAGCCTTTAAAACACTTGGGGGGGGGGACCAGACTAGAGTAGCAACAAGACCTAATGGAACCCATCCACAAGTATAGCAGTGGTTGAAAGAACGGGTATTTCAGCAACAAGCACATGGTGAGCATTTCAAGCGTACAGAGTGGCATCCTCTCCTCGCCTCCTTTCCTTTCCCTGCACTGATCTGGAAGTGGAGAGGTGAAAGCAAAATCCCCTGGTAGGTTTCTGCCACATTGCCTTCACTTACCCCTAGTTCTCAGACCAGTGCAGATTAGGGAGAGGAAGCCGCTCCATCAGGAGCTGTAGCTCCCTTGTATGTGACATATCCTGGACACAGCGAACACGCATCAGTCATACAAAAATGGATATATTTCTGCCTTTTACAGGAGATGTTATGAAGGCAATTAGATTAACAATAGAGGCAGCGTTGGTCATTTTTTGTTGTTGTAGTAGGGAGAAACCAAACACTCATGTCGCCCAAAACACCACCTGTGAAAGACCGACATTCTGACATCAAGGTTTACATTATAGAAACATAATTACTAGAATGGGGAGACCCTATTTCAAGTCAATGACTAATTATATGCATGTCTACAGTTCACATCAAACAGAAGGAATTATTTCAAAGTTTCCTTCCTTAAGAGTTCCATATAGTCATAAAAAATAAGGTTGATTATAGCAAAACTGGTCTTCGGAAGCTAATGGGTCTGCTGGCTTTCATTGGAACAGAACTTCAAATTACTTTCTTTTTTAGAAAATTACTCCTGCAAGAACTAAACTAAAGAGGTGCCTTTCGACCAAAACTATTTAAATATTGTAACGACTATAAATATAGCAGTGGCACCTCAAGACGAGTATGGGACCAGGCTATAGGAGAACATGGAACTGGGTTTGATAGTGAAAGTCTTTTGAGTGACGATCACATTCAAACCACAACAGACCTGTTCAACTCGATATCAGTCAGTTCCTATAGAACAAGGCAGTAAAAACAAGATCACAATGACATATGAACAAAGTTAAAAGACTTCACATTGACGAATTACATCAGCGAGTGCTGCGTTTTCCTGTACAAACACTTTTTTTGGTCGTTTTCTGTAAAGATAAATGAACTACCTAAAGTAAATGCATCTAAACATCATACTGAGATAATACAAGTAAACTTTAGACCCCTTACAAACCCTAAAACCAGACAGAAAACATCACCGTGTGTGTGTGTGTGTGTGCGTGTGCGTGTGCGTGTGTGTGTGTGGTGCAATGCCTGGTGTGTTTAGATCTTGCCGTGTCGTTTCCCTCTGGCTTTATTTGGAGTCTGGACCGGTTGGCTCTTCCTTCTCAATGCCCTCTGGTCAATCACTTGTGGCTGCTCCTCTTCCTCCACCTCTTCCTCAGCCCAACTCTTCTCTACAGCCTCTTCTTCCTCCTCTGTAGTTGTAGCTTTCTCCTCCTCTTCCACTGTGACCTCTGGCTGCTCCCTGTCCTGCTCGATGACCACTCTGTTCAGTCTCTTAGATTTACGTTCAGGCGCCGCCGGGCCACTGCCCCCAACTCTCCTCCAAAGGGCCTGACCCTTGCCTCCCTCGTCGGAGCTCTCACTTCCCTCCTCGAACTCCTCTGTAGTTGTAGCATTCTCCATCTCCTCTACCCCTTTATTTTCCTCATTCGCGACCAGGACCTCTTCCTTCACCTCCTCTCCTTCCTCCAGAGGCTTGTAGGACACGTCTCCTCCCAGCACTTGGACCGTTTCCTGGCTACTGCTGTCCACCGCAATGACCTCCACCAATTTCTTCCTCGCCTCTGGTTCCTCCATTGCGCTCTCCTCCACCTCTTCTCTCTTTACCTCCTCTCCTTCCATGGGCGAGGGGGCCTCCTCTGGAGCGGAGGCCGGCTCTTTTACTAACGGGAGAGGAGCCTCCTCCTCCACCACAGCCAACCCCTCCGACGCCACAGGAGTTGCTACTACAGTGTCCTGCGCCGTAGAGGACAAAAAGAGAACAATTTGCATTTGTTAAAAACGTATTCCCAAATTCCCTTTGTACGCAGTACAAATCCACTGCTTTCCCCACCTTTCCTCCCTCTACCTCCTCTCCTTCTTCCATGGGTGTAGCCTCCTCACGCACATCCCCAGACAGTGAGGGCTCTGCTGGGGATGGTTCTGCAGGCGAGGGGGCCTCCTCTGAAACAGACGCTGGACCGTCTACTAACGGGAGAGGATCCTGCTCCTCCACAGCTTCATCCAACCCCTCTGGCGCCACAGGAGCTGCTTCTAAGATGTCCTGCAGGGGACAAAAAAAAGACAGAAAAAAAAGGTGCATTTGTTAAAAACTACCCAATTCCCTTTCTAACACATACCATAGAAAGAAACATGTCCACGGTGCAAAAATTAAAAACTGTCCAACAATGAAAGTCTCCCATCGTCTCATCTGTGAACCCCTTGCTCCAATAATGGCCTCATCCCACACATTCCAACTGTCATACAAGGTTAATCCTCCTGAGGAATTGAACCACATACTTCGGCCTCGATGGACTCTTCCTCCTTTGCTGCCGCCTCCTCCACATCTTCCTCTGTCGTTCTATTCTCCAGCACAGCCTCTCCCTCCACCTCCACTCCATCCTTTACCTCCTCCCTCTGGCCATCAGTCAGTTCTCTGTTCATCTTGACTATCTGTTTTTCCCATGTCTGAATCTGTTATTCAATGTGTTTTTATGGGATAATTTAATTAAAGCCAAATCAATGCGGTCTGAAATGGGACCCTATTCACTATATAGTGCCCTACTTTTGGCCAGGGGCCATAGGGAATAGGGGGTGCCATTTGACACAACAAGTGTGACAATCTATGAGTGACTGGTTATTCTCTAACAGTAACCATAGTAACACAACACAATGATGACAATCAAAACAGAACTGCCAAATTAACCTTTGTTTTCTAATGCTGTATTCATATATTGACCCCCTCCCCCATATCTTCTCACCTGAACTTTGGTCGTCGCCTTCGTCACCTCCTCCTCCTCCTCCTCCTCCTCCTCCTCCTGGGCCACAGCAGCCTCTGCCTCTCCAGACTCCTCCCCCTCTCTTCCTTCCGCCTCCTCCTGTCCTCCGTCCTCTACAACCGTGTTGGTGGGCTCCGACTTTGCATCCTCCATTCTAAACCCACAATAGACCAGTGGTATTATTATAATTTAGAGCCAAAAGGAAGCTATCATACTTGAAAACCATATATAGGTTGGGTTACAACCTGAAAGAAAAGGTCACATTTCAGTGTTGAAAGTACTATGGGTATGAGTCTTGATTGACTGATTGACAGCCTGATGAGTAAAATAGTCACTGAATTTATGAGAATTAAGGAGCACTTCTGCCCTGGGGAGAAAAAAAAGACTGTATACATTGAATTCTACACATTTCATTGATACTTTAATGTAGGTTTCGATTTCACTGAGACTCCTTGTCTAACCTGTTCATCTTCAGAGGATGGCTCTCCTCCGTGGAGTCTTCCGTCTCTTCTCTGCCACGCTTTTTATGTCCGCCACTCCTGCTACGCGTTGACACGGGTGAGCCATCCAGCGCTAGAGAAAGAGTAGCCATTTTCATTCCAAAGTCACAAAAAAAAAAAAAAAAAAAAATTATTCTCTGTATTCAGAAAATCTCAAAATGGTTCTTATTGGTCATTTATTTCAGGACTCCATGGAGATCCTAAAGACTTCTGAGCTACTTACCTTCTATTAACTTCAGGGGAGTATTTACCACCAAAACATCCTCCTATAAAACAAGAAACAAAGACCAAAATCAACTCCTCATTACTTGATAATAATGTCCCTACACTACAGAACTGAGGTTGGAAGATATTCTTAAATTATAAACTAATACATTCAAAGAGGAGACCTGAGACTGAAGAGGAGACCCAAAGGAGAGAAAGCATAGCAAGAAACAAGAGACCAAGTTGGATAGATAAGAGATGGAGAGCCGGAGACGTACGGTGATGTCTAGAAAGTTGTCCTCCTCCATGCTGACGTCTGTGTGGTCCAGGGAGGCTGCTCGTCGGTCTCCGTTAGAAGTCACCGCGTGGAGCACCGCTTTATGGGAATCGGCACAACAATCATAAGTCAATTAGCTGCCCGTCATGTGAGTCTGACCACTGTCTGTCTGATGTCACCAAGTCCCCAGCCCACATCACAGCGGAGCTAATCTGGGTCTCCTGCCATCATCCTGCTATGGTCCTGATGGATCAACTGGGTTGTAATTCAGTGAGGTCGCAGATAGAAATGTAGCTGGATAGAAATGTGAATGAATAGAGCTGACGTCGCGATTCGCTACTCTATATGACGATCATATCGGTTCTACATTACAAATTTCTATCTGAAGGTACTGTAACTTCACATCTTCCTAAACAGGCCGTTGGTGTTAGAGCATGGTGTTGAAAGTGCATCCCTGTATAACTCCTGCCACTGTGCCAGTACCTTTCAGTGCTAGGGCTTTCATCTTGCTGGCCACATTCTCTCTCTGGTAAGGTCCTCCCACTCCCTCTACCACCCACAGCAGATCCTGGTCAGCTGGGTACCGACACAGGTACCGGCCACACACTGCAGGTCAGGGAGAGATGACACACTGATTGACCGGTTTATTTTGGGGACGGAAAGTTGTACAGCTCTAGAGTGTAGTGGAGAAATACTACCACCCTGTATACCTGTTTAGAGAGACTACTACCACCACCCTGTGTACCTGTTTAGAGAGACTACTACCACCACCACCCTGTGTACCTGTTTAGAGAGACTACTACTACCACCACCACCCTTTAAACCTGTTTAGAGAGACTACTACTACTACTACTACCACCCTTTATACCTGGTTAGAGAGCGACTACTACTACCACCCTTTATACCTGGTTAGAGAGAGACTACTACTACCACCCTGTGTACCTGTTTAGAGACTACTACTACCACCCTTTATACCTGTTTAGAGAGAGACTACTACTACCACCCTTTATACCTGGTTAGAGAGAGACTACTACTACCACCTTTTATACCTGTTTAGAGAGACTACTACCACCACCCTTTATACCTGTTTAGAGAGAGACTACTACTACCCCCTTTATACTTGTTTAGAGAGACTACTACTACCACCCTTTATACCTGGTTAGAGAGACTACTACCACTACTACCACCCTTTATACCTGGTTAGAGAGCGACTACTACTACCACCCTTTATACCTGGTTAGAGAGAGACTACTACTACCACCCTGTGTACCTGTTTAGAGACTACTACTACCACCCTTTATACCTGTTTAGAGAGAGACTACTACTACCACCCTTTATACCTGGTTAGAGAGAGACTACTACTACCACCCTTTATACCTGTTTAGAGAGAGACTACTACTACCACCCTTTATACCTGGTTAGAGAGACTAGACTTTATACCTGGTTAGAGAGAGACTACTACCACCACCCTTTATACCTGTTTAGAGAGACTAGACTACTACTACTACCACCCTTTATACCTGGTTAGAGAGAGACTACTACTACTACTACTACCACCCTTTATACCTGGTTAGAGAGCGACTACTACTACCACCCTTTATACCTGGTTAGAGAGAGACTACTACTACCACCCTGTGTACCTGTTTAGAGACTACTACTACCACCCTTTATACCTGTTTAGAGAGAGACTACTACTACCACCCTTTATACCTGGTTAGAGAGAGACTACTACTACCACCTTTTATACCTGTTTAGAGAGACTACTACCACCACCCTTTATACCTGTTTAGAGAGAGACTACTACTACCCCCTTTATACTAGAGAGACTACTACTACCACCCTTTATACCTGGTTAGAGAGACTACTACCACTACTACCACCCTTTATACCTGGTTAGAGAGCGACTACTACTACCACCCTTTATACCTGGTTAGAGAGAGACTACTACTACCACCCTGTGTACCTGTTTAGAGACTACTACTACCACCCTTTATACCTGTTTAGAGAGAGACTACTACTACCACCCTTTATACCTGGTTAGAGAGAGACTACTACTACCACCCTTTATACCTGTTTAGAGAGAGACTACTACTACCACCCTTTATACCTGGTTAGAGAGAGACTACTACTACCACCCTTTATACCTGTTTAGAGAGAGACTACTACCACCACCCTTTATACCTGTTTAGAGAGAGACTACTACTACTACTACTACTACTACCACCCTTTATACCTGGTTAGAGAGAGACTACTACTACTACTACTACCACCCTTTATACCTGGTTAGAGAGCGACTACTACTACCACCCTTTATACCTGGTTAGAGAGAGACTACTACTACCACCCTGTGTACCTGTTTAGAGACTACTACTACCACCCTTTATACCTGTTTAGAGAGAGACTACTACTACCACCCTTTATACCTGTTTAGAGAGAGACTACTACTACCACCCTTTATACCTGGTTAGAGAAAGAGACTACTACTACCAACCTTTATACATGGTTAGAGAAAGAGACTACTACTACCAACCTTTATACATGGTTAGAGAAAGAGACTACTACTACCACCCTTTATACCTGGTTAGAGAAAGAGACTACTACTACCACCCTTTATACCTGGTTAGAGAAAGAGACTACTACTACCAACCTTTATACATGGTTAGAGAAAGAGAGTACTACTACTACCAACCTTTATACATGGTTAGAGAGAGAGGGTACTTCAGGCCAAGCTGGTTGTCTTTAAAAGAGTCCACAAAGTCCTCCAGCATCTGCAGGCCATGGCCCTTTCCACGGTGACACTTCCTGACAAATATGGAGTCCATGACAGGAAGCTGGTAGCGCTGGGTCACAAAGTTATTACACAAGCTGTCTGGAGAGTGAGAGGTAGAGCGATTTACTGTTAGTTCATGTCTGTAAGGTATGCTATAATTGATTGATACATTGACTGTCATATAAAACACAGGATAATCAAACGAGACATTGCAAGAGATCAAAACTGAAGTCTGTACTTGCTCAAAAAGCTGGGATCTTTTAATGTTGACTAATGTACTGACACGGTTTTACAAATCTTTTATTGAGAGTATTTTAACTTTTTGTATTGTTTGTTGGTTTGGCAATGCCACTGTCAGCCAGAGAAATATGTTGAGAAGGATTGTCACCACAGCACGCAAGGTACTTGGAGTCAAACAGACAGGCCTGGATGAGATTTTTAAGGTCAGGGCCCTCCGCAAGGCTCACAAAATCATTTTAGACCCAAGCCACCCCATGTACCCGAACTTTGAACTCCTCCCCTTGGCAGGAAAAACAGAACTAAATAATTTGTGCCAGGTGTGATATCCCTCCTAAATAGCTTGGGCTAAATGTTCCTATCGACCCAGGAAGGCCAGCAGGCTAGTCTCTTTTTATTGGTATGTAACTGTTATGGAAGTTTGTGTTAACAAATTTGTTTTGTATTTAAAACGTGTATATGACACTGCAACAAAATGTCCCCATGGGGACAATAAAGTCAGTAAAGTGAAGTCTGGATTCTTAATACATTGCTGGGAAAACACTTCTCCGATTAGAGAACATTAAAGTCAAACAAAAGTGGAAAAACATCTTCTGGCGGTCTGCCCCGTCTCAATGTGGATCTAATGAAAACGTTGGACAAATTCATTCCAGCTCATCGGTTGTACTACGATGTCCTGCTCTGCAGTGGTCCTGTGTCTTCATTGAGCAACACTAAATACAGTTTAAAAACACAGGGAACGATACTTTGTACCAATAATACTGAACATTGTGATGGGTTTTGACTTATAAAAAAAATAAAAAAACAGAACAATTTCAACTTTGTGCAACTATATTTCTGGTGTAGTATAAAGTCTATATCTTGGCCATTACAGAAATCATCTTCAGGAGGTTGAAGCTAACGAATAGCCTTGTGTAAGTTGGGGATACTGTCGAGTCTCCACTAACTAGCTAACGTCACCGATCAAATAAGAGCGGTTTTGGTTTAAACAAAAACTTGACAGTTTGACCAGACAGAGACCGCTCACCTTTGGGTTTGACTGAGTAGAACCCGACAGCGTTTCCGTCCTTCCAGAGGAGCTTGGCGAAGTCGTGCTGGCCGTGGCACAGGAAGGGCACCTCAGGTTCGTCCATCTCACCCACGCGGTACACGATACGGTTCAGAATGTACAGGATGAGCCGCTCACCAAGACTCCTCACCTGGGGTGGGGACAGAGAGACAGAATGACACTTAACAAACAAGGTAGCACACACACAAACACCTCTCACCAGGAGTTAACAGCAACAATTGCACAATCCTCACTACTCAATCTACATACACTGTAGTAGGACAAGATTCAGAAGGGACTTGGTTCAGTACGTCGCATTATCGTCTTTCAACTCCCCACTAAAATGGTTGTGACAGCATTTACTGCTCCGTAGCTCTGCTAACCTCTTGTAAACATAGAAATAACTTTTAACTGTAGGGTTTAAGTCATGGCCCTGAACAGTGTACTGCTCCTAGTTTCAAATGTGTGTGTCTCTCTCTCTCTTAGGGTTAAGACAGCATCGTCTATCGAGGATGATTGACAGGCATTGTCGACATCGTGATTAGATATAGATAGCCTAGCCTATTTGAACATGACGGGCAACTAAGTAAATAGCAGAGTTGGGCAGTGCACAGCAGGGCCATGTTGAGAGGCCTATTCCTTTGCAATAGCATGCATAACATTTAAATATATATAATAAACCATTTACAGAATGCACACGAACAATGTAGACAGAGAGATTAACCAATGCGGAGTAAAATGTCAAGTCAGGTTTCTTAATTTTTTTCTCCCTTGACTAATCGGAGTTTCTGGGCCTAAAAGCCAAAGACATTATGTAATTTTTTTTATAGCAGACACACACACGGTCTAATTGTTATTGAAGCCTACCTTCCTCTATTCTCTCCATTTGATAGGAGGATGACTTGACATATCAAGCTTCTTTCAGGTTATGCACCCTGGATTTCTCCAATCTATTTCCTGATTAAACAATTACGTTAATCTAACAGAATTTAAAATAGTCTAAAAGTTTGGTGGTTTTTGAATGACCTTTAACATGGTAGGCCCGAGGTAATAACGAGCAAGATAGAAGAAGAAAAAACTAGTAGTTCGAACAAACCTTACAGTTGAGCAAAGCTTAGGCTTTTACGAGACAAGAAAATCCTCTGTGCAGTTACGACACCAAAACGGCCAAAAGCAGACTAATCCTACTGAAATATCATAAGAGACGAGATAGTTATGAGTATTTCCCATATATTACAAGAATTTGTCAAATGTTTTTAGTTTAAAAAAAATAATTGGTCTGGCCACATTGTCTAAGGGGTAATTTTATAAGTATAGAATCACGCTAGAACAGTTGATTTTGCCCAACCCTAGTGTGTGCGCACACACACACACACACACACTTTCTCCATTGTTCCATGCTAATCATAACAAGTTGCAGGGTAAAGCCAGGCAGCGAGCCATGAGTTTGTTCTGACTGGTGTCTTTGTGCTCGGTCCTCTACACAAACACACCAGAAATGCAGTGCTTGGCATTCTGTCCAAAACAACGTTATTATGCATCTGATGGGGTAGATAAACATGCCAAGGGTAACGTGTGTGTGTTATCCATCATGTTGTTGTAGTATCCTGTGTAGGGCTGAACCCAAGTACAGTCGTGGCCAAAGGTTTTGAGAATGACACAAATATTAATTTTCACAAAGTCTGCTGCCTCAGTTTGTATGATGGCAATTTGCATATACTCCAGAATGTTATGAAGAGTGATGAGATAAATTGCAATTAATTGCAAAGTCCCTCTTTGCCATGCAAATGAACTGAATCCCCCAAAAACATTTCCACTGCATTTCTGCCCTGCCACAAAAGGACCAGCTGACATGTCGTTAACACAGGTGTGTGTGTTGACGAGAACATGGCTGGAGATCACGGTCATGCTGATTGAGTTCGAATAACAGACTGGAAGCTTCAAAAGGAGAGCGGTGCTTGGAATCATTGTTGTTCCTCTGTCAACCGTGGTTACCTGCAAGGAAACATGTGAAGTCATCATAGCTTTGCAGAAAAAGGGCTTCACAGGCAAGGATATTGATGCCAGTAAGATTGCACCTTAGTCAACCATTTATCAGATAATCAAGAACTTCAAGGACAGTGGTTCAATTCTTGTGAAGAAGGCTTCGGGGCGACAAAAGTCCAGCAAGCACCAGGACAGTCTCCTAAAGTTGATTCAGGATTGGGGCACCACCAGTACAGGGCTTGCTCAGAAATGGCAGCAGGCAGGTGTGAGTCCATCTGCACGCACAGTGAGTCGAAGACTTTTGGAGGATGGCCTGGTGTCAAGAAGGGCAGCAAAAAAGCCACTTCTCTCCAGGAAAAACATCAGGGACAGGCTGATATTCTGCAAAAGGTACAGGGATTGGACTGCTGAGGACTGGGGAAAAGTAATTCTCTCTGATTAATCCCCTTTCCGATTGTTTGCGGCATCCGGAAAATAGCTTGTCCAGAGAAGACAAGGTGAGTGCTACCATCAGTCCTGTGTCATGCCAACAGTAAAACATCCTGAGACCATTCATGTGTGGGGTTGCTTCTCAGCCAAGGGAGTGGGCTCACTCACAATTTTGCGTAAGAACACAGCCATGAACATAGAATTGTACAAACACATCCTCCGAGAGCAACTTCTCACAACCATCCAGGAACAGTTTGGTGACGAACAATGCCTTTTCCAGCATGATGGAGCACCTTGTCTTAAGGCAAAAGTGATAACTAATTGGCTTGGGGAACAAAACATCGATATTTTGGGTCCATGGCTAGGAAACTCCCCAGACCTTAATCTTATTGAGAACGTGGTCAATCCTCAAGAGGTGGGTGGACAAATATAAACCCACAAATTCTGACAAACTCCAAGCATTGATAATGCAAGAATGGGCTGCCATCAGTCAGGATGTGGCCCAGAAGTTAATTGACAGCATGCCAGAGCAGATTGCAGAGGTCATGAAAAAGAAGGGTCAACACTGCAAATATTGACTCTGCATCAACTTCATGTAATTGTCAGTAAAAGCCTTTGACACTTATGAAATGTTTGTAATTATACTTCAGTATTCCATAGTAATATCTGACAAAAATATCTAAAGACACCGAAGCAGCAAACTTTGTGGAAATTAATGTGTGTGTAATTCAAAACTTTTGGCCACGACTGTATTTGACTGGTCGATTGTTTGATTGATAGGTTGTAGGTCAACTGATTATTTTTGAGCAGTAGCATATATATATGCCAGGAATTGTGAAACTTAGTTGAAATGCATTTGGCTAAGGTGTATGTAAACCTCTGACTTCAACTGCACACACACACACACACACACACACACACACACACACACACATATACAGTTGAAGTCAGAAGTTTACATACACCTTAGCCAAATACATTTCAACTAAGTTTCACAATTCCTGACATTTAATCCTAGTACAAATTCCTTGTCTTTATGTTAGCTAGGATCACCACATTATTTTAAGAATGTGAAATGTCAGAATAATAGTAGAGAATGATTTCATTTCAGCTTTTATTTCTTTAATCACATTCCCAGTGGGTCAGAAGTTTACATACACTCAATTAGTATTTGGTAGCATTGCCTTTAAATTGTTTAACTTGGGTCAAATGTTTCAGGTAGCCTTCCACAAGCTTCCCACAATAAGTTGGGTGAATTTTGGCCCGTTCCTACTGATTGAGCTGGTGTAATGGAATCAGGTTTGTAGGCCTCCTTGCTCGCACAAGCCTTTTCAGTTCTACCCACAAATGTTCTATAGGATTGAGGTCAGGGCTTGGGGTCATTGTCCATTTGGAAGACCCATTTGCGACCAAGCTTTAACTACCTGACTGATGTCTTGAGATGTTGCTTCAATATATCCACACACAATTTTCCTCCCTCATAATGCCATCTATTTTGTGAAGTGCACCAGTCCCTCCTGCAGCAAAGCACCCCCACAACATGATGCTGCCACTACCGTGCTTCACAGTTGGGATGGTGTTGTTCGGCTTGCAAGCCTCCACCTTTTTACTCCAAACATAACGATGTTCATTATGGCCAAACAGTTCTGTTTTTGTTTCATCAGACCAGAGGACATTTCTCCAAAAAGTACAATCTTTGTCCCCATGTGCAGTTGCAAACCATAGTCTGGGTTTTTTTTTATTGTTATGGTGGTTTTGGCGCAGTGGCTTCTTCCTTGCTGAGCGGCCTTTCGGGTTATGTCCATATAGGACTCGTTTTACTGTGGATATAGATACTTTTGTACCAGTTTCCTCCAGCATCTTCAAGGTCCTTTGCTGTTGTTCTGGGATTGATTTGCACTTTTCGCACCAAAAACTACGTTCATCTCTAGGAGACAGAACACGTCTCCCTCCTAAGCGGTATGACTGCTGCGTGGTCCCATGGTGTTTATACTTGCGTATTATTTTTTGTGCAAATGAACGTGGTACTTTCAGGCATTTGGAAATCGCTCCCAGGGATGAATCAGACTTGTGGAGGGCTACAATTCTACATTTTATTTTCTGAGGTCTTGGCTGATTTCTTCAGATTTTTCCCATGATGTTAAGCAAAGTTTGAAGGTTGGCCTTGAAATACATCCACAGGTACACCTCCAATTGACTCAAATGATGTCAATTAGTCTATCAGAAGCTACTAAAGCCATGACATAATTTTCTGGAATTTTCCAAGCTGTTTAAAGGCACAGTCAACTTAGTGTATGTACACTTCTGACCTACTTGAAATGTAATAGTGAATTATTAAGTGAAATAATCTGTCTGTAAACAATTGTTGGAAAAATTACTTGTGTCATGCACAAAGTAGATGTCCTAACAGACTTGCCAAAACTATAGTTTGTTAACAAGAAATGTGTGGAGTGGTTGAAAAACGAGTTTTAATGACTCCTAGGTGTATGTAAACTTCCGACTTCAACTGTACACACACTACCAGTCAAAAGTTTGGACACCTACTCATTCAAGGGTTTTTCTTTATTTTTACTATTTTCTACATTGTAGAATAATAGTGAAGACATCAAAAATATGAACACATATGGATTCACGTAGTAACCAAGAAAAGGGTTAAACAAATTAAAAATATGTATTTTAGATTCTTCAAAGTAGCCACCCTTTGTCTGGACAGCTTTACACACTATTTGCATTCTCTCAACCAGCCTCATGAGGGAGTCACCTGGAATGCATTTAAAATAAAACTGTGCCTTGTTAAAACGTTCACTGCACCTCAGATTGCTTCCCAAATAAATGCATCAGAGTTCAAGTAACAGACACATTTCAACAAACTGTTCAGAGGAGACGTGAATCAAGCCTTCATGGTTGAATTTCTGCAAAGAAACCTTGACTAAAAAGGAACCAATAATAAGAGACTTGCTTGAGCCAAGAAACGAGCAATGAAAATTAGACCGGTGGAAATCTGTCCTTTGGTCTGATGAGTCCAAATTGGAGATTTTTGGTTCCAACCGCTCAGACTCAAAATTGAGATCAGATGCATCTGGTTTCCATTGATCACGCTTGAGATGTTTCTTCAACTTGCTCGGAGTCCACCTGTAGTAAATTCAATTGATTGGACATGATTTGGAAAGACATCTGTCTATATTAGGTCCTACAGTTGACAGTGCACGTCAGAGCAAAAACCAAGCCATGAGGTCAAAGGAATAGTCCGTAGAGCTCCGAGAGGAGATTGTTGAGGCATAAATCTGGATAAGGGTACAAAAACATTTCTGCAGCATTGAAGGTCCACATAAACAGTGGCCCCCATCATTCTTAAATGGAAGATTTTTGAAACCTCCAAGACTCTTCTCGGAGCTGGCCGTCCGGATAAACTAAGAAATTGGGGGAGAAGGGTCTTGGTCAGGGAGGTGACCAAGACCCCGATGATCACTCTGACAGAGCTCCAGAGTTACTCTGTGGAGATGGTTGTCCTTCTGGAAGGTTCTCCCATCTGCAGCACTCCACCAATCAGGCCTTTATGGTAGAGGCCAGACAAAAGCCACTCCTCAGTAAAAAGACATGACAGCCCGCTTGGAGTTTGCCAAAAGACACCTAAAGGACTCAGACCATAAGAAACAAGATTATGTGGTCTGATGAAACCAATATTGAACTCTTTGGCCTGAATGGCCAGTTTCACATCTGGAGGAAACCAGCATCATGCTGTGGGGATGTTTTCAGCGGCAGGGACTGGGAGACTAGTCAGGATCGAGGGAAAGATGAAATGAGCAAAGTACAAAGAGATCCTTGATGAATACCTGCACCAGAGCACTCAGGACATCAGACTGGGGCAAAGGTCCACCTTCCAACAGGACAACGACCATACGCACACAGCAAAGACAATGCAGGAGTGGCTTCGGTGCAAATCTCCAAATGTCATTGAGTGGCCCAGCCAGAGCCCGGACCTGAACCCAATCAAACCTCTCTGAAGAGACCTGAAAATAGCTGTGCAGCAACACTCCCCATCCAACCTGACAGAGCTTGAGAGGATCTGCAGAGAAGAATGTGAGAAACTCCCCAAATACAGGTGTTCCTAGCTTGTAGTGTCATACCCAAGAAGACTCAAGGCTGTAATCTCTGGAAAAAGGTGCATCTACAAAATTACTGAGTAAAGGGTCTGAATACTTCATTAAATTTGATATTTTTGGGGGCAAACACAAAAACCTGTTTTTGGCTTGTCATTATGGGATATCGTGTGTACATGGATGAGGGAAAAAAAACAATGTTATCCATTTTAGAATAAGACTAACGTAAGGTCAAGGGGCCTGAATACCTTCCGAATGCACTGTACGACCTATGTCAATTTAGTCATCGTCTTTTGTTTGGAGCGCTCCTGTCAATTAATTAACGACGCACGCATAATTATGGATAGAATTAGGCCTATAGGCTACCTGGCCTGCATATAAAATGTGCTTATTGGGGATCTGATAGTATTTTGAATTGGTTTAACGCACCACCACTAATGAGCTGTGGAGCTTCAAAGTAATCTTTTCTTCCCATCAAACAGCAAGCAAACTAAGTGTGTTTTACATCCATTGAGAATAACAATAGTTCCTCAATGCGTTTGAGAAATCTTTCCAGTTCTCTCCGTTTCCATAACCACCCAGCGTGAAAGGGAACAATGTCATGCTCCGATTCAGTGGAAACATCATTAAAAAAACCTACCTGATGATTTCTTATCCCTTGCGCAAATAGCCTACAGCTGTGTCTGGCAAAGGAAACAGAGTTTTGTTATTTAGACCAATTGATTGTCGGTCGACCAAGGTTTTTTTGGGGGGGGCAGCCCTAATCCTGTGTGTCCCCTCGTATTGTGTCAGATTCAGAGCTTTTCCTTACACCAGACATAACCGAGATCCTACCTCAACAGAGTGTGTTTGTGTGTTTCAATGTGCTAGCTTTACATTAATCTTGTGTTGTAGTGTGTGTGTGTGTGTGTGTACCTTGACCAGGCCAGTTCTGGAGGGGTCTGAGGTTCTGAGGATGTCCTCTACTGACCACCACTGTCCTGCCAGGTACAGAGCTACCGCTGGAGACATTGAGAATAGAGTTCGATGAGTATGGCATATGGTTAGAATCCAAACTTACGCTGTAGGAAATATAAACCCCCAGGCCATAACCTAAACTATAGTAGATCTGAATGGATCGGCTGTGTGTATGCTGGTCGTTTCAAACAAAATAGCTTACACCTACAGTGTCTATGTGGTGGAAACTATCAGCTTACACTGACTGTGTCAAAGGATAGAGACAGGGGGGCTCAGGATGGGTTTTCAGACTGTGCTGAGGTTGTGTGTAAAAGTGTTGTGTGTACCTGTGAGCTGATCATCTGGGGAGAACAGGGCCATAACCTTGTGCTTCAGGTCTCCTCCATAGATGGGAACAAAACCAACGTTACACAGACCGATACTGATCTGAGAGGGAGAGAAAGTGTGACATGGTGTTAGAGTTGACTAAACTAACAGTGTGTGTGTGTGTGTGTGTGTGTGTGTGTGTGTGTGTGTGTGTGTGTGTGTGTGTGTGTGTGTGTGTGTGTGTGTGTACCGTTCTGTGGTTGGGCAGGGTAAAGCTCTCGGTCTTGTCGGGGCTGACATATCGTAGCTGGGTCATGTAGCCCTCTGCTGCCTGCTCCACCTCCTCTTGCCTCACTGAATCCAACACGTCCACAGGGAACTCCATCCCTACAGGGCAAAGGTCAGCAGTCACAGGTCAGAGGGTCACTCATGCCAAATAAAATGTATAATGTCTGGTCCCGTTGATGAACACAGTGGGAACGGATTATTTTAAAACAAGCCTAACTTTACACCTGTATTGTGTCTTCCCCTAGGCCCAACGTAAAACCACCTTCTCTTCATATCCAAAATAAACCCAAATCAATGAAAATGGAGTCGCACAATGTATAAAGTGCTGAAATACTAACTCTGTGGCTCAGTCATCAGACAAGGCCTGCACAATAAAAGCCATGCTAATCTGATGTTACCAATCAACAATTGTCGTTTTATTCGTCACATGCATCGGAAATGGGTGTAGACTAACAGTGAAATGCTTACTTCAGTGACACACTTCCAATGCCGCCCTCCCTTGAAGGACAAAACATCCCCACCTATAAAACACCTATGTACAGAGCCCTCAACATGCACAACCATAGAGAACAGGCTACTTCCATCTGGCCACTACACAACCAACCACATGCACACTGAAGAGGATGGGAGGAAAAACGCTGACATTTTGTCAGCAAATTAATCGTACTGTTTATAATATTTAGAAATTACAGTCACCACGGTCTCATTGCAGAAAGGTCCCTCACATGATAATTATTAATATGAAGGAGATCAAAACTATGTTATAGATGAATAGTCAGCTATTGAATTAAAGGGACAAACAAAAGAACATTCAAACAATCAGATATGGAAATTGAAAACAAAAGGGACCATTGTGCTAAAATGTTATGAGGCAATACTTTCCCTTCAGGATAAGTTAGATATTACTGCACAGTATGTTTTACAAGCAAAAGAGAGAGGGTGTGTGTTTTCTACCGATGCTGGTTCACCGGTTTCTTATTAGACACTGGAAGGACCACGTCCCCGGAGGAGACTTTACAGTGGGACTCAGGGCCTGTTCCGTGAGCCGAAACAGACACACACACACACACACATCAGCACTAATGAAAACCAGGTCATGTCTTCTGTGACGCTGGCCTGTTGCCAGTTTACACACTGTCACAACTCAGACACACAGGCGCGCGCACACCAGAGACACAGGCGCGCGCACACCAGAGACACAGGCGCGCGCACACCAGAGACACAGGCGCGCGCACACCAGAGACACAGGCACGCGCACACCTGAGACACAGGCACGCGCACACCTGAGACACAGGCACGCGCACACCTGAGACACAGGCACGCGCACACCTGAGACACAGGCACGCGCACACCTGAGACACAGGCACGCACACACCAGAGACACAGGCGCGCGCACACCTGAGACACAGGCACGCGCACACCAGAGACACAGGCGCGCGCACACCAGAGACACAGGCACGCGCACACCAGAGACACAGGCACGCGCACACCTGAGACACAGGCACGCGCACACCTGAGACACAGGCACGCGCACACCTGAGACACAGGCACGCGCACACCTGAGACACAGGCACGCGCACACCTGAGACACAGGCACGCGCACACCTGAGACACAGGCACGCGCACACCTGAGACACAGGCGCGCGCACACCTGAGACACAGGCGCGCGCACACCTGAGACACAGGCGCGCGCACACCTGAGACACAGGCGCGCGCACACCTGAGACACAGGCGCGCCCACACCACTCTCGGATGCACGTACACGAGTCTACACACACACACACACACAGGTTCCGCCTGTCCCAGAGAGTTGGCAGTAGTCCCAGCCATCCTGAGATGTTCTATGACTGTCTGTCACCCCCGATCTGCGTCAGCCTCACACCAACAGAAAAAGAGGACAGAAGACTGAGAACTAAAAGGAGGGGTCACAACCAACCGGCTACTATAACCCCCATTCAGACACACTTGTTGCCTGAGTCGGGTCCCCCCCCCACAAATTCCATTTAGTTTTTCCATGTTTTTGTTTCCCCCAGTTTTACTCAACAAATATCACTGCTGCTAGACACCTGATTGACCTGAGTGCTTTCAGAAAGTATTCACATCCCTTGACTTTTTACAACTTAATAAAAAGCTCAAATGTTTTGAGTCAACTATTCAACCCCTTTGTTATGTCATGCCTAAATAATTTCATGAGTAAAAAATTTGCTTAACAAGTCAGAAATAGCAGAGACTAACTGTGTACAATAATGGTGTTTATCATGATTTTTGAATGACTACCCCGTCTCTGCATAACACAGTAATTTCTCTCAGTCGAGCAATGAATTTCAAGCACAGATTCAACAATAAAGACAAGGTAGGTTTTCCAATGCCTAGCAAAGAAGGGGACCTATTAGAAGATGGGTAGAAATGGCCTCCCGGGTGGCGCAGTGGTGTAAGGTACTGCATCACAGTGCTAGCTGTGCCACCAGTTGAGCCCAGGCTCTGTCGCAGCCGGCCGCAACCGGGAGGCCCATGGGGCGGTGCACAATTGGCCCAGTATCGTCCGGGTGAGGGAGGGTTTGGCCAGCGGGGATATCTTTGTCTCATCGCGCGCTAGCGACTCCTGTGGCGGGCCGGGCGCAGTGCACGCTGACCAGGTCGCCATGTGTACAGTGTTTCCTCCAGGCCATAAGCTAAACTATAGTAGATCTGAATGGACACATTGGTGCGGCTGGCTTCCGGGTCGGATGTGCATTGTGTCAAGAAGCAGTGCGGCTTGGTTGGGTTGTGACTCGGAGGACACATGGCTCTCGACCTTCGCCTCTCCCGAGTCCGTATAGGAGTTGCAGCGATGAGACAAGACTGTAACTACTACCAATTGGATACCATGAAATTAGGGAGAGAAAAAAAAAATGGGTAAAATTGAAAAATGGGTAAAAAATAAATAAAAGCAGACATTGAATATCCCTTTGAGCATGGTGAATTTATTCATTACACTTTGGATGGTGTATCAATACAACCAGTCACTACAAAGATACAGGTGTCCTTCCTAACGCAGTTGATGTAGAGGAAGGAAAACGCACAGGGATTTCACTGAGAGGCAAACGGTGATTTGAAACCAGTTAGAGTTAAATGGCTGTGATAGAAGAAAACTGAGGATGGATCAACATTGTAGTTACTCCACAAATACTAACCTAACGGACAGGGTGAAAAGAAGGAAGCCTGAACAGAACACAAATATTCCAAAATATGCAAACCTTTTTTTGCAGTAACTTTTTGTCATGAATACAAAGCATTATGGGGCAAATCCAACACGTCACCGAATACCACGCCCCATATTTTTAAGCATGATGGTGACTACATCATGTTATGGGTATGCTTGTCATCAGCAAGGACTAGAGTTAAAAAGAAAGTCCTAAAGGAAAACCTGGTTCAGTCTGGTTTCCAACAGACACTGGGAGACAAATATATACACTGGCGTGACTTACCAAGACGACATTGAACGTTGCTGAGTGGTCTAGTTCGTGTTTACTTAAATCTACTTGAAAATCTATGGCAAGTCTTGAAAATGGTTGTCTAGCAATGATCAACAACTTGACAGGGCTTGAAGTTTGCAAAATTCTAAAAACCTCACAGCTGTAAATTCTGCCAAAAGTTGGTACTAACATGTATTGATTGACTCAGGGGGTTGAAAACGTATCAAATAAAGTGTTAAAAATGTTTTAGTCTGTTGACAAAAGTGAATATTAAATCGCTTTTAATTCCACTTTGTAACAAAATGTGGAAAAAGTCAAGGGGTGTGAACACTTTCTGAAGGCCCTGTATGAGTGACTATTTACCAGTTGTGCACTCATTCTCAGAGACTTTTTGTTTGGGGGATATCTGTAGACCGGCCGCGACTCGTCAAATTTGTATTTTGTGGGTGAGGCAGCTCTAAAATGCAGGTGTTTCAGCCTGGCTCAGTGCTTTTTGTGGTGGTTTGGGCCAGCCAGCAGAAAATAGATATAACCCCACCCACTTTGCCAAAGCACAGCCCCCACACCACAAGAGGGATGTCTTCAACCACCAACTTACCATCCTGAGACAAGGCCGAGAATAGCCCACAAAGATCTCCGCCACGGCACAAACCAAGGGGGGCACCAACCCAGACAGGAAGATCACATCAGTGACTCAACCCACTCAAGTGACGCACCCCTCCTAGGGATGGTATGAAAGAGCCCCAGTAAGCCAGTGACTCAGCCCCTGTAATAGGGTTAGAGGCAGAGAATCCCAGGGAGATATGTATACTGAAGCTAAGAAAGTAATACTCAGCCTATGTGCCTATAACATGTAGCCTATACCCTGTTTTAGGGAAAAGTAATCCATGAGCTTTCATTGTCTGCTTATAGGCCACACTTTATTCATCCTTGGGGTACAGGGAGAACACAGTAAGAACGGCCCATGTCCTGAATTATTTTGGTGTACATTTCAAAAGGTCTAAAATAGTCACCTATGTCCATCCTAGTTCGCTCATTCATGTCTTAATCAAAATTACAGATTGCCTCTTATCTGCTTGCTGTCCCCTTATGCAATAGTTTGTACATCTCAATTGCCATTAGAAACCACATTTGTTTAAGCAAGTCATCCATATCAGCTGTTTACTATCAAAAAAAATTAAGTTAGTAAATGAGGCTGAATGAACCGTTTCGCTGCCAGACAAGGCTCTGCTGATAGCCAGGTGTAGCAGTGTTAATATGTTGGGACAGCTTTATGTAGGCAGTTTGTGGGCACCGCTCGTCACCGTTATAGTGCAATTAATGTATTGTTTAGTGTTGTGGCTTTGCTGGCATGCATCCCACTGCTGTAGACACTGCAGGAGTCGTGGGACGGTTTTAAAATGGCCTTTTGTCTGGCATCTCGCCAACAGACTGTCAGCTGGCCCAATTGAGCCATCCCGAGCTGGGTTAGTTCGTTTCATGTCTCAGGCACTAGGCCTGTGCCACGAGAGAGCAGAGTTAGCAGCACATTCACCATTCTCCCAAACAGCTAGTTTGGTGAGCAGGTGAGCAAACCCCTGTTCATGATTCTACTCATTAAGCAAAGAGGCAGACACGATTTAAAAAAATAAAAAAAACTCAGTCCGATCAAGAATATAAGCTTTCTGAGTTTTGATCCACTCTGGGTGTAATATTTTTAGATGTTGACCTGTAATTGATTGTGTGTCCACATTTATCCTTTTCTTCTCAAATTTGGAAAAAAAAGGACAGAGGTCCAGACCTTGGGGTCCTCATGTAATTTACAGCCCTTATGACATTGTTCGTTACTTTGGGTGAGTGAGTTTCCCTACAGGCATCTCTCAACAGCCCCCTACTGCCTTTCTTGCAGCTAGCGTTACAACTGTGCTCCCCTTCACATGCTGACCACAACACTCGCGTTGCAAAATACATGTTATTTAATCATTGTGCAGCCAACGTCGGTGTGGACAGGCGCTAAAATAGAACTTGGTTCCATTTGTGACGTTCCACGCCCTGCAAGTCCAGCCTCTCCAATCTCCTCATTGGTTGTTAGGAGCATATACCCACGTGTGTGATTGAAAGAAACTGAGGTCCACACTCCAGTCGGTTGTGGTACCTAAAGTTGGTTGCCAACCGCCATATAAAAGTCCAAAATAAGAGGCCTGAAGGACAGAGGAGAGACGACTAGAAACAAATTTGGTTTAATGTTAATTGTGCATTTCCGGACCTTGTGCATTTCAGGTAAAATAACAACCCAATGTTTATATCCCAGGACAAGTGAGCTAGTAACAGTAAGCTAGCTAAATAGGACAAGTGAGCTAGTAACAGTAAGCTAGCTAAATAGGACAAGTGAGCTAGTAACAGTAAGCTAGCTAAATAGGACAAGTGAGCTAGTAACAGTAAGCTAGCTAAATAGGACAAGTGAGCTAGCAACAGCAAGCTAGCTGGCTAAATAGCCATATATGTTTAATGCTTTTCAACCTGTCACCAAATTAATACAATTGGTTCAGAGTTTGTTTTGATACTTCAACCTGCGTGTCCTGATGTGGGTGGACAAAAATCAACTTGCGTGTCCTGATGTGGGTGGACAAAATCAACTTGCGTGTCCTGATGTGGGTGGACAAAATCAACTTGCGTGTCCTGATGTGGGTGGACAAAATCAACTTGGGTGGACAAAATCAACTTGCGTGCAGTCTGGTCAGCATGTTAGCCCTTTTCTTGACCAGAATGATTTGGTTCCAACTGGTTTCAGCCGAACATGTTGGGGTTGCACTGACTTGGGTCACTACACCTATAACCTCAGGGGCTCAGCGCCCCGCCAACATGGGGCAGCAGGTAGCCTAGTGGTTAGAGCACTGGGCCAGGAACCGAAAGTTTGCTGGATCAAATCCCCGAGCTGACAAGGTACAAATCTGTCGTTCTGCCCCTAAACAAGCCCGTTAACCCACTGTTCCCCTGGTAGCCCATCATTGTAACTAAGAATTTGTTCTTAACCGACTTGCCTAGTTAAATAAAAGGTAAAATAAAAATATGATCCAGGTTTCGGGTAGGTCTTTCGCACAGACACACACATCAACCCTCTCCCCAACATCAGAAACCCACACTCTCTGAATAGCCCCCCACCCGCATAACTTTACCATGGCATTCCAGAGCTTTGCTGTGTGCTCCATTAGGCCAGGGTGGGGGTGTGGTGTTAAAAATTCTACCCTGTTCCCTGCTGACATTTTGTGCTGCTCCTGTGAACAATATATGGTTGCTCACATGTTACACACTACTGTCACACTGGGGAAATGAGAGTTAATAAGCAGGGGGATATAATATCAGCGTAACTATAGTAGGTTATTAATTTCTGAATAGTTTGAGGAAAACCTACTGCTGTTATTGCTTGGAAATGGAGAAGTCTTTGTGTAAGTGATCTTATGTAGTGTGTATGTGCAGTGGAGATGTGAATTCACGTTAAACTTTCATCTCCACTAAACCTCTCTCTGCAACTGGATCCTGGACATCCTGACGGGCCACCCCCATGTGGTAGGTAACAACTGACTGAATTTTCCCAGAAATTTTCCATGGGAAGTTAAGACCGGGAATTTTGCTTAAATTCATTAAAAAAAAGGTTAGCGTACACCTTTTTTTGTGAGACAAAGCAATTCTAGGTCTTGTGGGGTATTTTGGTTAAACTATCCCCAATTCAATGGATTTGCAACCCTCTGCATGCACAGTGCATTCTTCCATGACATGTGCAGCTGAATCTCAAGATCTTGCACACTAATGAGATACTATGGAGTCCACACTGTCTGAGCCAAGGATACATGCTTTCTGGTAAGTTTTGATTACAATATTGGGTGGGGTGAATATGTTTTATATGACATGATTTCTTGTTAACTAGTAAATAGTAGCCTACAGCAAAGTCTGTTTAAAATAATTTCTAACAATTTATGCTAGTTTTTCCTACCATGTGAGTTTTTAGCTTGCTTGAGCCTGCTAACTGAGCAGTGTTAATTCACCTGTTTCCATACACGTTTCATTTAAAAACATTTCTTACAAAAGTTGTTTAATCTAACTGCTTAACTATTTCTGTACATGGAACTGTATTTGTTTTTACTCTTCTAATCTTTACAGGAAAATGCCACAGGCACTATCTGATGTGTGGAGACATTTAACTACAGCTAATGTAGAAGGAAAATCCATTTGCAAATACTATGCCAAATCATGTGTGAAGAATGCAACAAAGATGCAGTATCATCTGGCCAAGTGCATAAAGTTCCCTAAGCGCTCACAAGCAACCTCTGACAAAAGTCCCTCTACTTCTATTCGAGGTGAAACTGATGAAGCAGACACCTTATCGATAGCAACAGCTCATGGTCCTCCTGGAATCATACGTTTTTTACTCAATGGAGGAACGTAGTCAGAAATGCTGATGAATGTCTTGCTCGAGCTGTGAATGCAACTGGTTCACCTCTGATGCCCACAGGCAATGAGTATTGGAAAAGATTTCTGAGCGTTCTTTGCCCAGCATATACCCCTTCAACCAGACATGCTTTATCTACTAATTTGCTGGATGCAGAGTTCAACAGAGTTCATGTGAAAGTCAAGCAAATCATAGAGAAAGCAGACTATTGCAATCATCTCTGATGGGTGGTCGAATGTTCGTGGGCAAGGAATAATTAACTACATCTCCACCCCTCAACCAGTATTCTACAAGAGCACAGACGAGGGAAAACAGACACACATTGCAGATGAGCTGAAGGCAGTCAATGACCATGGACCACAGAAGCTACAGTTGAAGTCGAAAGCCTACATACACCTTAGCCAAATACATTTAAACTCAGTTTCACAATTCTTGACATTTTAATCCTAGTAAAAATTCCCGGTCTTAGGTCAGGTAGGATCACCACTTTATTTTAATGTGAAATGTCAGAATAATTGTAGAGAGAATGAGATTTCACCTTTATTTTCTTTCATCACATTCCCAGTAGGTCAGAAGTTTGAGTATATGTAATTAGTATTTGGTAGCATTGCCCTTACATTGTTTAACTTGGGTCACATGTTTCAGGTTGCCTTCCACAAGCTTCCCACAATAAGTAGGGTGAATTTTGACCCTTTCCTCTTGACAGAGCTGGTGTAACGGAGTCAGGTTTGTAGGCCTCCTTGCTCCCACACGCTTTTCCAGTTCTGCCCACAAATGTTCTATAGGCTTGAGGTCAGGGCGTTGTGATGGCGACTCCAATACCTTGACTTGGTTGTCCTCATGCCATTTTGCCACAACTTTGGAAGTATGCTTGGGGTCATTGTCCATTTGGAAGACCCATTTGCAACCAAGCTTTAACTTCCTGACTGATGTCTTGAGATGTTGCTTCAATATGTCCACATAATTTTCCTGCCTCATGTTGCCATCTATTTTGTGAAGTGCACCAGTCCCTCCTGCAGCAAAGCACCCCCACAACATGATGCTGCCACCCCCTAGCTTCACAGATGGGATGGTGTTATTCGGCTTGCAAGCCTCCCCCTTTTTCCACCAAATGTAACGATGGTTATTATGGCCAAACAGTTCTGTTTTTGTTTCATCAGACCAGAGGACATTTCTCCAAAAAGTACAATCATTGTCCCCAAGTGCAGTTGCAAACCGTAGTCTGGCTTTTGTAATGGCGATTTTGGAGCAGTGGCTTCTTCCTTGCGGACCGGCCTTTCAGGTTATGTCCATATAGGACTCATTTTACTGTGGATATAAAAATACTTTTGTACCCGTTTCCTCCAGCATCTTCACAAGGTCCTTTGCTGTTGTTCTGGGATTGATTTGCACTTTTCTTACCAAAGTACGTTCATCTCTAGGAGACAAAACACGTCTCCTTCCTGAGCGGTTTCACGGCTGCGTGGTCCCATGGTGATTATACTTGCGTACTATTGTTTGTACAGATGAACGTGGTATCTTCAGGAGTTTGGAAATTGCTCCCAAGGATGAACCAGACTTGTGGAGGGCTACATTGTTTTCCATGAGGTCTTGGCTGATTTCTTTTGATTTTCCCATGATGTTAAGCAGAGGCACTGAGTTTGAAGGTAGGCCTTGAAATAAATAAAATTGACTCAAATGATGTCAATTAGCCTATCAGAAGCTTCTAAAGCCATGAAATAATTTTCTGGAATTTTCCAAGCTATTTAAAGTCACAGTCATCTTAGTGTGTGTAAACTTCTGACCCACTGGAATTGTGATAGTGAATTTTAAGTGAAATAATCTGTCTGTAAACAATTATTGTAAAAATGACTTGTGCTTTGCACAAAGTAGATGTCCTAATCGACTTTCCAAAACTAACAAGACATTTGTGGAGTGGTTGAATTTTTTTTTTTTTTTTTTTAAATAATAAAAAATCAACAAGGCCTATGGTGTCATCACTACCGTGTCTCGCCACGTTGGCCTGGATGAGGGCAAGGTTCTTGGCAGTCTGGTGAAGTCCACTTCCAAGCAAGGGCTTTGGGATGGAGATGCAATATGGCAGTCGTGCCAACATATCTCATCAACCACCTGGTGGAAGGTACTTTGTGGATCTGAGGCTCTTTCCCCTGTGGCCTCCATCATCCTCCAAATCCCACCAACATCAGCCACCTCAGAGCGCAACTGGTCCTTGTTTAGGAACACACACACACACACACCAAAGCACGCAACAGGCTGACCAATACAAGGGTTGAAAAATTGCCATCCGGGCAAATTTGAGGCTTTTTGAGCCTGACAACAAGCCATCCTCAACAAGGTTGGAAAGTGACAGTAAAGATGAGGCCTCAGAGTCTGATGGTCAAGAGGTGGACATTGAGGAGGTCCAGGGAGAAGACATGGAAGCCTGAGGAAGACAACCAAAGCTTTAGTTTCTAGATTGTCATTTTACAGATGCATGTTGAAAACATTTGGGGAGATGTGACAGATCATTGGGGGATCATTCAATTTTCCCTTTTGTTGTTCAGTGAAATCATTCCATGTGAAGAGTCAACTCATTTAATTAAAGTTCAATCTGTAACTAAAATCGTTTTTTTATTACTTATTTTGGAAGGATTTCATCATTTGCTATTATGTCTAATTATGATAATGTAAAAGGTTGGTTTCTGTCTCCATATGATATGGTGAATATATTCAATGCAAAAAAAACAACATTACATTTAAATGGTGTTAATATTAATTCCCATATATTCCCACAGAAAGTTTCCACCTCTGAATATAAAAAAAGGGTAACACATCCGCCATGCTGATCCTCAACACAGGTGCCCCTCAGGGGTGCGTGCTCAGTATCTTCCTGTACTCCCTGATCACTCATGACTGCATGGCCAGGCACATATCCAACACCATCATTAAGTTCATTGATGACAACAGTGGTAGGCCTGATCACCAAAAACAATGAGGCAGCCTATAGGGAGGAGGTCAGAGACCTGGCAGTGTGGTGCCAGGACAACAACCTCTCCCTCAATGTGAGCAAGACAAAGGAGACGATTGTGGACTACAGGAAAAGGAGGACCGAGCACGCCCCCATTCTCATCGATGGGGCTGTAGTGGAGCAGGTTGAGAGCTTCAAGTTCATTGGGTGTCCACATCACCAACAAACTATCATGGTCCAAGCACACCAAGACAGTCGTGAAGAGGGCACAACAAAACCTTTTCCCCTTCAGGAGACTGAACAGATTTGGCATGGGTCCCCAGATCCTCAAAAGGTTCAACAGCTGCACCATAAAAAAACATCCTGACTGGTTGCATCACTGCCCGGTATGACAACTGCTCAGCCTCCGACCGCAAGGCACTACAGAGGTTAGTGTGTACGACCCAGTACATCTATGGGGCCAAGCTTCCTGCCATCCTGGACCTCTATACCAGGTGGTGTCAGAGAAATGCCCAAAACAATTGTCCAAGACTCCAGCCACCCTAGTCAGACTGTTCTCTACTGCACGACCAACGGTACTGGAGCACCAAGTCTAGGTCCAAAAGGCAGTTCTCTACAGTTTCTACCCCCAAGCCATAAGACTCCTGAACATCTAATCAAATGACTCCCCAGACTATTTACATTGCCTGCCTACCCCTCCCTCCCTTATGCTAATCTGTTTATTTATGCACAGTCACTTTATCTACATGAGTATTTTACCTCGACTAACCTGTGACTCTGTACCCCCTGTATATAGCCTCGCTATTGTTATTTTACTGCTGCTATTTAATTGTTACTTTTATTTCTTATCACGTATTTGTCTTAACTGCATTATTTCATTAAGGGCTTGTAAGTAAGCAGTTCACTGTAAGGTCTACACCTATTGTATTCGGAGCATGTTACAAATACTATTTTATTTGACAAAGGCCAAAAAGAGCTCCACACTAATTGCACTAAAAACATCTAATCCAAACTGACCATCAAACAACCAAATAGAAACAAAAGCACAACCTACACCTACCCACTGCACATACAGTAAATACCTGATGTTGTCAACTCTCGACTGCACATGCCCTGCTGTGCACTTGTGTGTAGCATATGTTACATAACACTGGTCTATAGGGGCAGAGCAGGAAACAGACACCCAGTCGGGGCTTCAGAGCTTGCTCATAGGTACATATAGGATGTCACACAGCAGATGTAGCCACCACAAAGTTAATAGTGTGTGCACTCAGACAAATACCAATGTCGAAGTGGAAGATCTTGAGCAGTTTTGCTTTTTTTAACACACACACACACGTTATAGAAACATTGTTTTGCTCGCAGTAACATAATGGATTGCTTTCCTTACATACCCTCACACATCCCCTCTCTCTGGGAGATTGATATATAAAAACACACCTCTCTGAAGTTACATAACATTCCTTAACCAGACCTTCACTCTGTGTTCACGTTTCTAAGTAGCCTAGCCCTATCTGGTGGCAATAATGTGAAACGTCAGAAGAGGGACCTCTCTCCTATACTATAATTTAGCCTTGGTGAACGAGAAGAGTACAATACACACACGCACATCAACTTTACGATCTCTCG
This sequence comes from Oncorhynchus keta, assembly GCF_023373465.1. Lineage (NCBI taxonomy): Eukaryota > Metazoa > Chordata > Actinopteri > Salmoniformes > Salmonidae > Oncorhynchus > Oncorhynchus keta. The sequence goes on from NC_068429.1 coordinate 41,323,703, forward strand.
TAGGTTATAGGAGAGGCCTGGCTGTGTTAGGGCCGATTCAGCAAAAACGAGCCACTATGTAGACCTATCGAAGTTCATCAAACACTATGCGAAATGCAATTAGATCGAGTAACCCAGGTGAACGAACAATAACTTCGGACCTAATCTTCTGCGAATCCTGATTTCCCACAGCACGTCACCTGATACTTCAGATTCCATTTCCAAATTCCTTACATTGTTCTTGGATGCCGCCACTTGAGAAAACACCGGCCCTATCCAAACGTATCCATCCAGCACAGTCCTAAATTCAAAATCACCCCACACGTACATTTAAAATTCGAAAACGGTAGCTGTTCTCAGTGAGCCATTCTGTAATACTGTCTAAAGTGATGCTTCCCCTCATCAGCAGGGCCGAAACAGCGGCCACACCAACCATCTCATCCCAGCGCGTTTCAGGACTCCAAACACTCCCGCAACAATCTACAAATGTCTCCAATTTAAAATACATTGTGTTGTTCGTGAAATAATCGGAAACCCACCTTTATCCTGCTGATGACACGTATGCAGTTTCTTTTACTTCTATTGCACCAACTACACGGTTTATTCCTTGAATGTTTTTTAAACCCTCGAACGCCTCGGGTGCTAATAGCTTGTAGCCTGCGCCACAGTGCGTACGCTCCCCATGATGCGCGCGTTCCGTTCTTTGGCTGCTGGGACTGATGTCTCAAATATGTATTTAAAACATTATAAGAGCAAAGTGCAAGATTGTTTTTTATAGTGGCCTATATCCTCTAAATTCTTTCCAAGTTAGAACTTGATTTTCACTGTTTCTCTATCATAAAAGCATTTATTTGAAGTAATCCTAGACTAGGCGACATATCAATATATTCACAACGTGTGTGATACTGGTGCTTTACAATTACACAGAGATGATGTGAAAAGATCTGAGGTGATCGAGGTGGTCGAAATACCAATTAGTGGAACAAAAAAGATCAGAATTGGGCTGCCTGTGTAGACGCAGCCTTTGAACAGTAGATGGAGTCAAATCATTGAGAGATGATTCTCTTTTCAGCCCAGCAACAAGCATGGGAATAGTAGGCTGCATTTACACAGCCAGACAGATCACATCAGACCTTGTCACGTCAAAACTCTTTTTCAGAGCTGATCTGATTGGTCGAAAGACCAATTAGTGACAAAATATCCGAATTGGCTGCCTGTGTAAACCAGGGGCCTCTTTTATAACCACACTAAATATCTGTGTGTGCCATTTCTGAATAAAACTGTGCAAATTCTAAAATATTGAGATTTATCTACTTGGGGCACACCACACATAAGCATGTTTTCTGTTATAAATCAGACCCATCCTGAAACTGTGCCTGAAAAACGCCCATTATTCACCCTTTATACTGAACAAAAATATAAACGCAACATTTAAAATGTTGGTCCCATTTTTCATGAACTGAAATAAAAGATCACAGAAATACGTTTTTCTCTCTCATATTCTGTGCACAAATTTGTTTACAACCCTGTTAGTGAGCATTTCTCCTTTCCAAGACAATCCATCCACCTGACAAGTGTGGCATATCAAGAAGCTGATTAAACAGCATTACACAGGTGCACCTTGTGCTGGTGAAAATAAAAGGACACTAATATGTGCCATTTTGTCACACAACTCAATGTCACTGATGTCTCAAGTTCTGAGGGAATGTGCAATTGGCATGCTGACAGCAGGGATGTCCAACAGAGCTGTTGCCAGAGAATCCACCCCAGTGGGTGGGCCTAGCCCTCCCAGGCCCACCCATGGCTGCGCCCCTGCCCTGTCATGTGAAATCTATAGATTAGGGCCCAATGAATTTATTTCAATTGACTGATTTCCTTCTATGAAATGCAACTCAGTACAATCTTTAAAATTGTTGCATGTTGCGTTTGCATTTTTGTTCAGCATTTTGACAATAAAGCCCATATTTGCTGTATACTTTGGAAGTATTGAAATTAGGGCAAGACGGTTTCTAAAGGAAATAGCCATTGCGAACTTGATCAAATGTCTCTGGAGGTGTTGGCAGAATGTTTTTAACTTTTAAAGTGACATTTGCTGTATCTTATCTGACCATTTCTGGAGAAACAAAATATTGCAAATTGTTGTAGAACTGTAAACAGATAGTTTGAATTCAAAAGCGTTTTTTATTAACTTTTTCCCCGAACCTAAATATGCTGCATTGCCCACGAATTTTGAAAACGTATATAGTATGTCTATTAAAACATTATAAACTACAGTGGTTGCTTGCCTAAAAACTTCAAAGCAAAATATAAACTGCCTCTTCATCTGTTAAATTATACTGTATGTTATAAACCTCACTCGCTTTCCTTATGCATAGAGCTAAATATTTCAAATAATAGCCATTCTAATAGGCACAATTTAATGAGAAATTGTAATTTGTTGAAGGCTAAATATTCTTCGGGAATATGAGCCCATCATGACCAGAAACGATATATATTTATACTATATATTGTTTACGTGCGACAATTACAATTACAGGAAGCTATTCAGGCGCATATATACACAATAGCAACAAAAAAACGTAAATGGATCTGACCCACAGAGCAAAATACTTTAAATAGTTTATCTATTTACTGTTGTAAAGTGGGTCCAAATAAATGAGAGATGGGATGTTGTAGGCCTATAGGCTACTTTGTGAGCATGAAACCATCACAGTCAGACAAGGTGAGGAATTTATTCTGAAATTATAATGGAAATGAATTAGGAAATAGCCCAACTAGCGCATAACATTCTAAGGACCGTGAGTTTTGTGAGAGCATGATTGTCCCATGGTTGTTTTGCATACAACCTTCCCACAACATTCTGGGAATGGTGCAGGATAGATGCTTGGCTTTGGAACATTCTCAGCACATTTAAGGAACTTGACAAAAAAAATATATATATTAGTATTAAAATATATTTAATTACTTTAGCAGAATGTTTCGTAAGAGTTCAAACATGGTTACATTTCATTTCAATGTTGGTCATTTTCTAGGAACATTCTCCAACTGATTTGACATTGGGAATGTTCTCAAATAGTTCAGAGAACGCTAAGAAACAACATTCTTCTGTGGGAATTTTGTCGCGACTTCTGCCGAAGTTGGTCCCTCTCTTTGTTCGGGCGGCGTTCGGCGGGCGAAGTCACCGACTTTCTCGCCATCGCTGATCCTCTTTTCATTTTCCTTTGGTTTTGGCTCTTCTTCCATCACACCTGGTTCCAATCCCATCATGATATGTTGTGTATTTAACCCTCTGTTTCCTCTCATGTCCTTGTCGGTGATTGTATATTGTAAATGCTTGTGCTCGGCTGTCCTAGTGTGCGGTGGGTTATATACCCATTTGTTTTGTCATTCTGTTTTCTGGTGGGTTTTGTTAAATAAACTGCGCCGTTGGAAACACAGTTATTTCTCTCCTGCGTCTGACTTCTCTGCCGCCAGTTCGCACCCCTTACAGCATTTCAGTACTTCAGTGTAACAATTCTTACAGGTGTCCTCATGGTTCTATTTATATCAATGTTCTCAAATGAATCCAAGAACATGGTGGCACGGTGGACTAATTCCGTGGATAGAGAACAGACGATTATAGGGTTGAATGTCACTGATGCTGTCGCAATAAATAAATCAATATGTTTGCATGATTAATGCCTAAGGAAATGCATTTCCATGTGTACTATCTGTGCTTGGAGTTCAATAAAACGCTATGGCAGAATGAGTATAATTGCAGAACATTTGTGGTAAAACTGCACCATTTTTCTCTACGCCCCATGGCAAAATGAGTAGAATTGCATGAAATGTGTTATGAAATGGCAAAATCCTCTCTCCGCCCCATGGCAAAATGTTAAGAATTGCAGCAAACTTACTTAAAAACTGCAACATTCTCTCTACGCCCAATGGCACAATGTGCAGAATTGCAGGAAACTTTTAAACTTTGCTGACACAAGGGGTGCCGCTAAAATATTTTGCTCATGAGCCACTACAGGCACCACTTGAGATTCAGTTTTTATGTTGCCCCCACCCCCATCAAAGTTGCCCATCCCTGTTCTAACTATTTCAAATGCAAAGATGCAAAACTTTTTTAACCTCACTCTTCTCACCAACAGCAAATGTGTCACACCTTGATCTTTTCAACTGTCTTTGGGCTCCTCTCCACCCCCCTCCAGACGTCACCCATCTTCCCCATTATCCCCTGTGTATTTATACCTGTGTTCTCTGTTTGTCTGTTGACAGTTTGTTTTGTTTTGTGAAACCTACCAGTGTTTGTTCCCCTGTTCCTGTCTGTTCTTGCTCCTGTTTTCTAGTCCTTTCCAGTTTTGACCATTCTGCCTGCCATCCCTGAGCCTGCCTGCCGTTCTAAACCTTGCCCCACCTCACTGGATTATTGACCCCTGCCTGCCCTGACCCTGAGCCTGCCTGCCGTTCTAAACCTTGCCCCACCTCACTGGATTATTGACCCCTGCCTGCCCTGATCCTGAGCCTGCCTGCCGTTCTAAACCTTGCCCCACCTCACTGGATTATTGACCCCTGCCTGCCCTGATCCTGAGCCTGCCTGCCGTTCTATACCTTGCCCCACCTCACTGGATTATTGACCCCTGCCTGCCCTGACCCTGAGCCTGCCTGCCGTTCTAAACCTTGCCCCACCTCACTGGATTATTGACCCCTGCCTGCCCTGATCCTGAGCCTGCCTGCCGTTCTAAACCTTGCCCCACCTCACTGGATTATTGACCCCTGCCTGCCCTGATCCTGAGCCTGCCTGCCGTTCTAAACCTTGCCCCACCTCACTGGATTATTGACCCCTGCCTGCCCTGATCCTGAGCCTGCCTGCCGTTCTAAACCTTGCCCCACCTCACTGGATTATTGACCCCTGCCTGCCCTGATCCTGAGCCTGCCGTTCTAAACCTTGCCCCACCTCACTGGATTATTGACCCCTGCCTTCCCTGATCCTGAGCCTGCCGTTCTAAACCTTGCCCCACCTCACTGGATTATTGACCCCTGCCTGCCCTGATCCTGAGCCTGCCTGCCGTTCTAAACCTTGCCCCACCTCACTGGATTATTGACCCCTGCCTGCCCTGACCCTGAGCCTGCCTGCCGTTCTAAACCTTGCCCCACCTCACTGGATTATTGACCCCTGCCTGCCCTGATCCTGAGCCTGCCTGCCGTTCTATACCTTGCCCCACCTCACTGGATTATTGACCCCTGCCTGCCCTGACCCTGAGCCTGCCTGCCGTTCTAAACCTTGCCCCACCTCACTGGATTATTGACCCCTGCCTGCCCTGATCCTGAGCCTGCCTGCCGTTCTAAACCTTGCCCCACCTCACTCGATTATTGACCCCTGCCTGCCCTGATCCTGAGCCTGCCTGCCGTTCTAAACCTTGCCCCACCTCACTGGATTATTGACCCCTGCCTGCCCTGATCCTGAGCCTGCCTGCCGTTCTAAACCTTGCCCCACCTCACTGGATTATTGACCCCTGCCTGCCCTGATCCTGAGCCTGCCTGCCGTTCTAAACCTTGCCCCACCTCACTGGATTATTGACCCCTGCCTGCCCTGATCCTGAGCCTGCCTGCCGTTCTAAACCTTGCCCCACCTCACTGGATTATTGACCCCTGCCTGCCCTGACCCTGAGCCTGCCTGCCGTTTTGGACCCTTTGCATCCTCTTTGGATTCCTGACCCTTGCCTGCCTTTGACCTGTTGTTTGTCTGCCCTTGTATTAGAAATAAACATTTGTTTCTTCGACACTGTCTGCATCTGGTTGATACCTGAAACCAAGTAAAATGATTATATCTGGTTATTATATTTATGTTGAATCTTTTTTTATGAATAAGTGTGTCATCATATCCCCCATTTGCACAAACACAATACTAGGCTACTTCCCTAATTGAAATGCAGAACTTTAACCACTCGAAACTAGAAATCACAAGGTCTAAAGTTTGTGAAAAGCTAAGCACATTCTCATGTCAAGTTCAGTTTTTATTAATGCCAACTTTGTGAATACTGGCGCACGCATGTTTTAGCAGATATTTTGTACTTACACAACGTTTATAAATGAGGCCACTGGTACATGCAACTGTAAAAGCCCAATAAAAGTGGTTCTGAAAGACACACACACACACACCCCCCCTCCCCCCCAAATACACACACCCCAACCTATACCTTCTCCCAACCACAAAATAAAGAATGAACTGCTACCCTAACCCCACACTCCACCACATCGTCACATTACCCAGCCAGCCAGACAATCAAGAGTGTTGTGTTCGGTCTTCCTTAATTACTTAAATCTCTTCCAGGAGTGAGGAGCAGCGACAGAGGCCAGGACTTAATAATAACAGTGCTGATATGATACGGAGGTGCTCACAAACACCCTAGTGTGTAGGCCAAAGACAGGACAGAGAGGTGGACTGACAGGGTTCTGTTGCAAGGTGGCCGGCATGTCTAGTGTACAATGGTATTATCGTAGTGTTTTTCGGGCTGGGGCCTCCTAACTCTCAGCCAGGGTAAATCTATCTGAATTACTCTGCAGATTCCAGAGGAGACACTCCACCTTCACTGCATTTACTGGAAGGAATTTAATTAAGTGATAAGAGCAAGGAGAAACCTAAGGGAGTCCAATATCAACATGCACAGGGCTTTCGGGAAAGTATTCAGAACCCTTGACTTTTTCCACATTTGTTTTACGTTACAGCCTTATTCTAAAATAGATTAAATATTTTTTACTCTCATCAATCTTAACACAATAACCCATAATTACAAAGCAAAAAATATTTGTTTAATTATTTCGCAAATGTATAAAAAATAGAAAATAACAATATCACATTTACATAAGTATTCAGACCCTTTACTCAGTTGAAGCACCTTTGGCAACGATTACAGTCTCGAGTCTTCTTGGGTATGACGCTAAAAGCTTAGCACACCTGTATTTGGGGAGATTATTCCATTCTTCTCTACAGATCCTCTCAAACTCTGTCAGGTTGGATGGGGAGCATCACTGCACAGCTATTTTCAGGTCTCTCCAGAGATGTTCGATCGGGTTCAAGTCTGGGCTCTGGTTGGGCCACTCAAGGACATTGTCCCAATGCCAGTCCTGCATTGTCTTGGCTGTGTGCTTATGGTCGTTGTCCTGTTGGAAGGCGAACCTTTGCCCCAGTCTGGTGTCCTGGGCGCTCTGGAGCAGGGTTTCATCAATGATCTCTCTTCATCTTTCCCTCGATCCTGACTAGTCTCCCAGTCCCTGCAGCTGAAAAACATCCCTGCAGAAAAATGCTGCCACCACCATGCTTCACTATAGGGATGGTGGCAGGATTCCTACAGATGTGACGCTTGGCATTCAGGCCAAAGAGTTCAACCTTGGTTTCGTCAGACCAGAGACTCTTGTTTCTCATGGTCTGAGAGTCCTTTAGGTGCCTTTTGGCAAACTCAGGGAGGTGACCAACACCCATTGGGTTCTTGGTCACCTCCCTAACCAAGGCCCTTCTCCCCCGCTTTCTCAGTTTGGCTGGGCAGCCAGCTCTAGGAAGAATGTTGGTGGTTCCAAACTTCTTCCATTTAAGAATGATGGTGGCTACTGTGTTCTTTGAGAATTAAACAATTTTGAAAACGCAATTAAGGGAATTAACTGGAATGATATCTTGTCCTATACAGACGTGGAAGCTGATAGTCAGGTTTTTCTATCCACAATCCAGACTACAATAAATGGTTTCCGAAAGAAAATCAAATCCAAACCTGGCCAAAAGAGCACTCACTCTTCCTTGGCTAAATGGAGAAATCTGGAAATTGATGAAAGAACCAGATGATGCTCTAAAAATAGCCCTAAGATCCAAATTGAAGCATGACAGACGTAGGTTTAACATGTTGAGAAATAAGGTGATGAAAGAAATCAGACAGGCCAAGGCAAACTTTTTTTAATTGGTAAAGCAAAGGGAAATTCTAAATTGATTTGGGAGAATCTAAAAAAGTTAACAGGGAAAGACCATAGTAACACTGCAAAAAGACTAGAAATCATGGTGAATAACAATCTAACACAGGATGCAGTCGAAATAGCAATAGCCTTCAATTCCTACTTTATTGACTCTGTCAGGGTACTGACACAGAACCCCTCCACTGGTTTCTTGGGCTCAGTGCTAGTGAATGACGCTCAACCTGTCTTCATCATAAGGGAGGTTTCTGAGTCAAAGGTGAACATGGTGATTAGCTCACTAAAGAACTCTAAAGCCAAAGATGTGTTTGCTGGACTCTACCTTTCTTAAAAACTACAAAGAGTCTTGCTGCTTTTTGTTCTATGTTGCTCTGTCTGTATGCTACGTCTTGCTTGTCCTATGTTGCTCTGTCTGTATGCTACGTCTTGCTTGTCCCACGTTGCTCTGCGTGTGCTCACTGCTCAATGATTGTCTATATTGTAATTGTTTTTAATAACCTGCCCAGGGACTGCAGTTGAAAATGAGCCGACACTTTTACAGAAATGTTGATTAATGTGCACTGTCCCTGTAAAAATCGACTCAAAGTCAAACTCAAACCTTCAATGCTGTCCAATTGTTTTGGGGTTCCCGTCCTCCGATCTGTGCCTCGAGATAATCCTGTCTCGAAGCTCTAAGGACACTTCCTTTGACCTCATGGCTTGGTTTTTGTTCTGACATGCACTGTCAACTGTTGGACTTTATATAGACAGGCGTGTGTCTTTCCAAATCATCTCCAATCAATGGAATTTACCACAGGTGGACTCCAATCAAGTTGTAAAAACATCTCAAGAGTGATCAATGGAAACAGGATGCACCTGAGCTCAATTTCGAGTCTCATACAAAGGGTCTGAATACTTATGTAAATAAGGTTGACCTTTTTTATATACAGTACCAGTCAAAAGTTTGAACATGCATTCAATGGTTTTTCTTTATTTTTACTATTTTTTACATTCTACATTCTACATCATAAGCATTTCGCTACACCCGCAACAACATCTGCTAAGCACGTACGTGTATGTGTTCCCTGTTCATTTAATATGTGGAATTTCTTACCTTCTTAATGCGTTTGAGCCTATCCATTGTGTTTTGACAAGGTATGGTAGTATACAGAAGTATACAGAATACAGAAGACCCTATTTGATAAAAGACCAAGTCCATATTATGGCAAGAACAGCTCAAATATGCAAAGAGGAATGACAGTCCATCATTACTTTGAGACACGAAGTTCAGTCAATTCGGAATATTTCATGAACTTTCAAAGTTTCTTCAAGTGCAGTCGCAAAAACCATGATGAAACTGGCTCTCATGAGGATCGCAACAGGAAAGGAAGACCCAGAGCCCGCATTAAAGTCCCCGGCCACTAGGAGCATCGCTTATGGATGAGCATTTTCTTGTTTGCTTATGGCCTTATACAGCTCATTGAGTGTGGTCTTCGTGCCAGCGTCAGTTTGTGGTGGTAAATAGATGGCTACGATAAATATAGAGGAAAACTCTCTTGGTCGATAGTGTGGTCTACAGCTTATCATGAGGTACTCTACCTCAGGTGAGCAATACCTCAGGACTACTTTAATATTAGACCGTGCACACCAGCTGTTATTGACAAATAGACACACACACACACACCTCTTCTTACCGGATGTATCTGTTCTATCCTGACGATGCACAGAAAACCCAGCCAACTATATATTATCCATGTCGTCGTTCAGCCACAACTCGGTGAAACATAAGATGTTACAGTTTTTAGTGTCCCGTTGGTAGGATAGTCATGAACGGAGCTCATCCAGTTTATTTTCCAATGATTGCACATTGGTCAATAGAACGGATTGTAGATGTGCGATTCTCACAAGGCTGACAAATTCTCACAAGGCACCCTGATCTCCGCCCACTGTATTTCCTTATTTTCATCATGCAAAAGACAGGGATTTGGGCCTTGTCTGGGAGCAACATTGTGTCTTTCAGGTCAGACTCATTAAAGAAAAAACTTTGTCCAGTTCGAGGTGAGTAAGCGCTGTTCTGATATCCAGAAGCTATTTAAGAGACGGCAGCATCAACATTATGTACAAAATATGTTTTTTTTACCACTTTTTCATGATATCCAATTGGTAGTTACAGTCTTGTCCCATCGCTGCAACTCTTGTGTGGACTCGGTAGAGGCGGAGAGCCATGCGTCCTCCGAAACACAACCCCACCAAGCTACACTGCTTCTTGAAACACTGCTCATTTAACCAGCCGCACCGTTGAGTCAGAGAAAACACCATACAACTGGTGACTGAAGTCAGCGTCCATGCGCCCGGCTGCCACAAGGAGTCGCTAGAGCACAATGGGACAAGGACATCCCAACCAGCCAAACCTTCCCCAAACCCGGACAACGCTGCGCCAATTTTGCGCCGTCTCCTGGGTCTCCCGGTCGCGGAGGCCAAGTACAAAAGAAGTTACAAACAATGTAAAAAAAAAATCACAACATAACACAATTGGTTAAGAGTTATGGCTGATTTAAGATAATCTTCAACCATGTTACTTTAATTGCCACTTAATTGCCACTTAATATATTCCTTTTTTGTCATTTAACCTCTTGAGATGAGAAAACATGTTTTTTTTAATGGAGTTGAAAATGATGTGCCCTTTATGACAGAATGAAAATATTTTGTCAAATAACATAAAAAACAGGCGTGGACTAACAATGAAATGCTTGCTTACAAACCCTTCCCAACAATACAGGTAGAAAGAAAATAGATAAATAACAGAAAAGTAATAATGGATACACAAATGAGTAATGATAACTTGGCTATATACCAGTACCGAGTGGATGTGTAGAGGTACAAGGTAATTGAGGTAAATATGTACATACAACTAGGAATAAAGTGACAAATAGTAAACGGTAGCAGTATATGTGATGAGTCAATAAAGTTTGTGCAAAAAGTCCAGGTAGCTATTTGAATAACTATTTAATAACTATTTAATAACTATTTAGCAGTCTTATGGCTTTTGGGGTAGAAGGTGTTCAGGGTCTTGTTGGTTCCAGAATTCGTGCATTGGTAATGCTTGCCATGCAGTAGCATGGAGAACAGTCTATGATTTGGGTGGATGGAGTAGTTGACCATTTTGTGGGCCTTCCTCTGACACTGTCTAGTATAGAGGTCCTGGATGGCAGGGAGCTCGGCCCCAGTGATGTCATGGGCCGTAAGCACTACCCTCCACAGCGCCTTTCGGTCAGATGACACGCAGTTGCCATACCAAGCGGTGATACTGCCAGTCAAGATGCCTTCAATGGCGCTACTATAGAACGGTTTGAGGATCTGAGGGCCTATGCCAAATCTTTTCAGCCTCCTGGCGGGGAAGAGGAATTGTCGTGCCCTCTTCACGACTGTGTTGGTGTGTTTGGAACATGATAGATCCTTAGTGATGTTGACACAGAAGAACTTGAAGCCCTCGACCTGCTCCACTACAGCCCCATCGATGTGAATGGGGCGTGTCCCGGCCCTCCGTTTCCTGTAATCTACGATCAATTCCTTTGTCTTGCTGACGTGGAGGTAGAGTGGTTGCAGATGTGAGTGCTTATGTGGCGATAGTCATTTTGACAGGTTACCTTGGTGTTCTTGGGCACAGGGACTATGTGAAGTTAGCTAAATTCTAAGTTTCTTTGAACCAAATTACACTATCCAGAAGGCACTCAATTGGTGGAATGACCCACCTGTGGTTTATAAAGTGTCAAATACCTCATTTGTGTATTTCAGACTTTGTTCATTTGTTTATCTAATATGTGTCGTCCACTGTTGATAAAAATGTAACAATCCACAAAGTAGTCAAAGATGTAAAGCATCATGTTGCCTGTACCATGACCGTGAATTCCGGAGAAGATGTAAAAAGCCAAGTTAAGTAACACAGATGCAGTGTGACCCATCCTAAATACACTGGGTCAGAGGTTTGTTGTGGGTTTAGTTCTCAGTAATTATTAGTGCACAGATATCCAGTACGAGAAAGCCATTTGTGACGTGTGGAAAAAGTATGTCCTTGCATGTTGACTTAATGGTGACACTTTACTTGACACGGACATGGTCATAACCATGGCATAATATGGTGATAACACTGCCATGACCCATAAATGTACACCTGTTGTGACATGTATTGCGTTATTTTATGGCTGGTTATGACACCTAAAGAGTGTCAAAGCCCACATTTATTCAAATCTGTTTTTTCCTTGCCAATAAGTTCCCTTTCTTTTGAAAGTTTGTTTCTTAGGTCCTTTCAAATCAATTTTTATTTGTCACATGCGCCGAATACAACAGGTTGTATTGAAATGCTTGCTTACAAGCCCTTAACCAGCAATGCAGTTTTAAGAAAATAATAAATGCGTCGAGCCATCCCGGATCCGGGATCGTGAATACAGCCTCAAGCTCATTACCATAACGTAACGTTAACTATTCATGAAAATCGCAAATGAAATTAAATAAATATGCTAGCTCTCAAGCTTAGCCTTTTGTTAACAACACTGTCATCTCAGATTTTCAAAAATATGCTTCTCAACCATAGCAAAACTAGCATTTAGCATTTAGCGTTAGCATTTAGCATTAGCATTTAGCGTTAGCATCAGCAGGCAACATTTTCACAAAAACCAGAAAAACATTCAAATAAATAATTTACCTTTGAAGAACTTCGGATGTTTTCAATGAGGATACTCTCAGTTAGATAGCAAATGTTCAGTTTTTCCTGAAAGATTATTTGTGCAGGAGAAATCGGTCCGTTTTCTGCGTCATGTTTGGCTACCAAAAAACCCTGAAAATTCAGTTATAAAAACGCCAAACTTTTTCCAAAATAACTCTATAATATCGACTGAAACATGGCAAACGTTGTTTAGAATCAATCCTCAAGGTGTTTTTCTACATATCTCTTCAAAGATATATCGTTCGTGGAAGTGTGCTTTCACCTCTATATCCCATGTGAAAATGCATGCAGCTGAGAATTCCGCACCAATTTAGACAAAGGACACCGGGCGGACCCCTGGCAAATGTAGTCTCTTATGGCCAATCTTCCAATGATATGCCTACAAATACGTCACAATGCTGCAGACATCTTGGACGAACGGCAGAGAGCATAAGCTCTTTCATGGCACATTCACAGCCATATAAGGAGACGATAGAAAAACAGAGCCTCAAAAATTCTGCTCATTTCCTGTTTGAGGTTTCATCTTGGTTTCGCCTGTAGCATGAGTTCTGTGGCACTCACAGATAATATCTTTGCAGTTTTGAAAACGTCAGAGTGTTTTTTTCCAAAGCTGCCAATTATATGCATAGTCGAGCATCAAGTTCAAACAGGTGCCATTAACACAGGTAACGAGTGGAGGACAGAGGAGCCTCTTAAAGAAGAAGTTACAGGTCTGTGAGAGCCAGAAATCTTGCTTGTTTGTAGGTGACCAAATACTTATTTTCCACCATAATTTGCAAATTAATTAATTAAAAATCCTACAGTGTGATTTTCTGGATTTTTTTTTCTCATTTTGTCTCTCATAGTTGAAGTGTACCTATGATGAAAATTGCAGGCCTCTCTCATCCTTTTAAGTGGGAGAACTTGCACAATTGATGGCTGACTAAATACTTTTTTGCCCCACTATAAATAGTCTCGTTGGCCATTTTATTAATTGTTCGGCAGTCTTATGGCTTGGGGGTAGGAGCCTTTTGGACCGAGACTTGGCGCTCTGGTACAGCTTGCCAAGCAGTAGCAGAGAGAACAGTCTATCTGTTGACAATTTTTGGGGCCTTCCTCTGACACTGCCTAGTATATACAGTAGGTCCTGGATGTCAGGAAGCTTGGCTGCAGTGATGTACTGGGCAGTACACACTACCCTCTATAGTGCCTTATGGTCGGATACCGAGCAGTTGCCAAACCAGAGGATGCTCTCGATGGTGCAGCTGTTGAACTTTTTGAGGATCTGGAGACACATACAAATCTTTTCAGTTTCCTGTGGGGGAAAAGGTGTTGTCGTGCCCTCTTCACGACTGTCTTGGTGTGTTTGGACCATGATAGTTTGTTTGTGATGTGGACACCAAGGAACTTGAAACGCTCACCCCGCCCTGTCGATGTGAATGGGTGTGTTTTCGGATGTCCTTGAGTCTTCCAAATGAACAATGACCCTAAGCATACTACCAAAGTTGTTGCAAAATGGCTTAAGGACCACAAAGTCAAGGTATTGGAGTGGCTATCACAAAGCCCTGAAAAAGCGTGCATGAGCAAGGAGGCCTACAAACCTGACTCAGTTACACCAGCTCTGTCAGCGGAATGGGCCAAAAGTCACCCAACTTTTGTGGGAAGCTTGTGGAAGGCTACCCGAAACGTTTCACCCAAGTTAAACAATTTAAAGGCAATGCTACCAAATACTAATTAAGTGTATGTAAACTTCTGACCCACTGAGAATGTGATGAAAGAATTTAAAGCTGAAAAAATGATTCTCTCTACTATTATTCTAACATTTCACATTTTTAAAATAAAGTGGTGATCCTAACTGACCGAATACAGGGAATTTTTACTAGGATTAAATGACAGGAATTGTGAAAAACAGAGATTACATGTATTTGACTAAGGTGTATGTAAAACTTCCGACTTCAACTGTAGATAATACTCTCTGACAGTTAGTTACTTTCTGTCTTTTCTGATTGTAGCCTATACATGACATTTTAACAGTTTAATTCCTGAACTCTATATATATATCCATTTTCAGAAATGTTGACAAATTTGTGTCCTAAAAGTTTCAACATGGTTACATTTAATTTAAATTTTGGTCTAGGAATGTTTGTCAACGGTGGGTGTAGCTGGTGCATAGAAGTCAGGCGCAGGAGAGCAGAGATGAGTGAACACGAAGCACATTACTGAGGCAAATTGTAATAAAAGAACGCAACAGCATCACAAAAAAACAAATGCCCAAAACAAGTAAGGTAGCACAAAGTACCACAAACAAAGTACAAAGTATCGGTTGCCACAAAACACGGGTAAACATAAACCCCGGCGTGAACCAGCCGGAAGGGTGCCAACCTCAACAATAAACAATACCCCACACAGACATGGAGGAAACAGAGGGCTAAATACACATAGTAATTATGAGGAGACATAAACCAGGAGAACAAGACAAAACAAATGGAAAATTAAAGGTGGAGCGGCGATGGCTTGAAGACCGGTGACGTCGACCGAACAAGGAGAGGGACCGATTTCGGCAGAAGTCGTGACAATGTTCTGCAATTGCTTTGATATTGGGAATGTTCTCTAATAGTTCAGAGAAAGTTAAGAAACAATATTCTTCTGTGGAAATGTCAGTATTACAGCATAACATTTCCTGCAGATTTCATCATGGTTCTACTTCAAGTCATGTTCTCGAATTAAGAAAACTATCCATAAAAACACACAAAATAGAACGTTCCAAGAATGTTATCTAGAAACATATATTCTGTTCTCTATCAAGTGTGTTCATGTATGTTGGCCTACTAATTGGCCATGCCTGATCTTAGTGAGTGCTTGTTTCCTAGCTGGGGTGTCTAAGTGGGTTTCTATCTGAGAGATGCATATTATAACCACACTGACTCTCTATCTATTTATCTCTCTCTCTCTCTCTCTCTCACACACACACACACACACACACACACACACACACACACACACACACACACACACACACACACACACACACACACACACACACACACACACACACACACACACACACACACACACACACACACACACAAACACACACACCAGTTGATCCAACCATTGCTGGACATGCTATTTGTCATATTTTCCCCTGTGGCATGGAACTCGTGTGTGTGTGTGTGTGTGTGTGTGTGTGTGTGTGTGTGTGTGTGTGTGTGTGTGTGTGTGTGTGTGTGTGTGTGTGTGTGTGTGTGTGTGTGTGTGTGTGTGTGTGTGTGTGTGTGTGTGTGTGTGTGTGTGTGTGTGTGTGTGTGAGTGCGTGCGTGCGTGCGTGCGTGCGTGTGTGTAATGTGAAAGAGAGCATGTGCGTATGTCTGCGCCTGCCTGCCTGCTTGCCTGGCTGTGTGTATAATTACTGACTATAAAGATACAAATGCAACATGTGTCATAAGATAAAGTCCCCGGTTGAAGTTTAATGCAGGAGAACCCTGGTCAGATAGTATCTGTTTCCCTCTGCTGGAACGGGTGTCATCTATAGCGTATCAGATGAAAATGGAACATGAACACAGGAACAAAACTATAATTTGCATATTTGTCTAGCCTGCCAGACCAAATGCTATTCAAGGACCAGGTTATGGATTTACACACCTCTTTATTTACCAAAGCCATATTGGTTGAACTTGCTCTAGGTTACATATATTGAGCAATAGCATGTCTTTGTCTCTCACATTAACAGTTAGCTGTCTCAAATTGTTATTGTCTAGTTATATCCTGTAGACCTGTTTGTTATGGTCTAGTTATATCCTGTAGACCTGTTTGTTATGGTCTAGTTATATCCTATAGAACTGTTTGTTATGGCCTAGTTATATCCTGTAGACCTGTTTGTTATGGTCTAGTTATATCCTGTAGACCTGTTTGTTATGGCCTAGTTATATCCTGTAGACCTGTTTGTTATGGTCTAGTTATATCCTGTAGACCTGTTTGTTATGGCCTAGTTATATCCTGTAGACCTGTTTGTTATGGTCTAGTTATATCCTGTAGACCTGTTTGTTATGGCCTAGTTATATCCTGTAGACCTGTTTGTTATGGTCTAGTTATAGCCTGTAGACCTGTTTGTTATGATCTAGTTATATCCTGTAGACCTGATTGGTATGGTCTAGTTATATCCTGTAGACCTGTTTGTTATGGTCTAGTTATATCCTGTCGACCTGTTTGTTATGGTCTAGTTATATCCTGTAGACCTGTTTGTTATGGCCTAGTTATATCCTGTAGACCTGCTTGTTATGGCCTAGTTATATCCTGTAGACCTGTTTGTTATGGTCTAGTTATATCCTGTAGACCTGTTTGTTATGGTCTAGTTATATCCTGTAGACCTGTTTGTTATGGCCTAGTTATATCCTGTAGACCTGTTTGTTATGGTCTAGTTATATCCTGTAGACCTGTTTGTTATGGCCTAGTTATATCCTGTAGACCTGTTTGTTATGGTCTAGTTATATCCTGTAGACCTGTTTGTTATGATCTAGTTATATCCTGTAGACCTGATTGGTATGGTCTAGTTATATCCTGTAGACCTGTTTGTTATGGTCTAGTTATATCCTGTAGACCTGTTTGTTATGGTCTAGTTATATCCTGTAGACCTGTTTGTTATGGTCTAGTTATATCCTGTAGACCTGTTTGTTATGGCCTAGTTATATCCTGTAGACCTGCTTGTTATGGCCTAGTTATATCCTGTAGACCTGTTTGTTATGGTCTAGTTATATCCTGTAGACCTGTTTGTTATGGTCTAGTTATATCCTGTCGACCTGTTTGTTATGGTCTAGTTATATCCTGTAGACCTGTTTGTTATGGCCTAGTTATATCCTGTAGACCTGTTTGTTATGGTCTAGTTATATCCTGTAGACCTGTTTGTTATGGTCTAGTTATATCCTGTAGACCTGTTTGTTATGGTCTAGTTATATCCTGTAGACCTGTTTGTTATGGTCTAGTTATATCCTGTAGACCTGTTTGTTATGGTCTAGTTATATCCTGTAGACCTGTTTGTTATGGTCTAGTTATATCCTGTAGACCTGTTTGTTATGGCCTAGTTATATCCTGTAGACCTGTTTGTTATGGTCTAGTTATATCCTGTAGACCTGTTTGTTATGGTCTAGTTATATCCTGTAGACCTGTTTGTTATGGTCTAGTTATATCCTGTAGACCTGTTTGTTATGGTCTAGTTATATCCTGTAGATCTGTTTGTTATGGCCTAGTTATCTCCTGTAGATCTGTTTGTTATGGCCTAGTTATATCCTGTAGACCTGTTTGTTATGGCCTAGTTATATCCTGTAGACCTGTTTGTTTCTACCTCAGAGTATGTACTGTATACCTGTTTGTTTCTACTCCAGAGTATGTACTATAGACCTGTTTGTTTCTACCCCAGAGTGTGTACTGTAGACCTGTTTGTTTCTACCCCAGAGTATGTACTGTATACCTGTTTGTTTCTACCCCAGAGTATGTACTGTAGACCTGTTTGTTTCTACCCCAGAGTATGTACTGTAGACCTGTTTGTTTCTACCCCAGAGTATGTACTGTAGACCTGTTTGTTTCTACCCCAGAGTATGTACTGTAGACCTGTTTGTTTCTACCCCAGAGTATGTACTGTAGACCTGTTTGTTTCTACCCCAGAGTATGTACTGTAGACCTGTTTGTTTCTACCCCAGAGTATGTACTGTAGACCTGTTTGTTTCTACCCCAGAGTATGTACTGTAGACCTGTTTGTTTCTACCCCAGAATATGTACTGTAGACCTGTTTGTTTCTACCACAGAGTATGTACTGTAGACCTGTTTGTTTCTACCCCAGAGTATGTACTGTAGACCTGTTTGTTTCTACCCCAGAGTATGTACTGTAGACCTGTTTGTTTCTACCCCAGAATATGTACTGTAGCTTGTCCAGGTAAGAGTATGGAAAAGTAGGTTCATCCATGTCGAGTCGAGGCAGTGGATATTATAATAGTAATTTGGTGGGTGCTTATATTTGTACTGTTTCACACATATACACGTGTGTGTATGGGAATGTTTTTTTTGCATATCCCAACTCCCTCTGAGACATCCTCAGAGAGTGGGGTCATGCCCAGGGTCAGACATTATCAACAGCAACCCTGGAGCCATTACCAGTTACTCGCCCAACACTCTAACTGCTAGGCTACCTACCGCCAAATGATATAGATAATACTCTCTGACAGTTGCTTTTTGTATTTTCTGATTGGAGCCTATACATGACATATGAACAGTTAAATTCCAAAACTCTATATAGTATACCCATTTTCAGAAATGTTGGCAAATGTAACGGCGTTCTTCGTTTGTGGAAAGAGAGTCGGACCAAAATGCAGCGTGGTGGTTACTCATGACTTTAATAGAAAAAGTGACACATGAAATAACGATAAAAATACAAAACAACAAACGGAACGTGAAACCTAATTACAGCCTATCTGGTGAAACTACACAGAGACAGGAACAATCACCCACGAAATACAAAGCGAAACCAGGCTACCTAAATACGGTTCCCAATCAGAGACAACGAGAATCACCTGACTCTGATTGAGAACCGCCTCAGGCAGCCAAGCCTATACAACACCCTTAATCAACTGCTCCATGCAGGCTGACAGCTCTGGCTGCTTTATGCAGACTGACAGCTCTGACTGCTCCATGCAGGCTGACAGCACCCTGCAGACTGGTAGCTCCTTGCAGACTGACAGCTCCCTGCAGACTGGCAGCTCCTTGCAGACTGGCAGCTCTTTGCAGACTGACAGCTCTGGCTACGTCATGCAGACTGACAGCTCTGACTGCTCCATGCAGGCTGACAGCACCCTGCAGACTGGCAGCTCTTTGCAGACTGACAGCTCTGGCTGCTTCATGCAGACTGACAGCACCTTGCAGACTGACAGCTCCCTGCAGACTGGCTGCTCAGGCTGCTCTGAACAGGCAGGAGGCTCCGGCAGTGCTGTAGAGGAGGAAGGCTCTGATAGCGCTGAACAGGCGGAAGACTCCGACAGCGCAGGAGGGAAGGAAGGCTCTGGCTGTGCTGAACAGGCGAGAGACTCCGACAGCGCAGGAGGGAAGGAAGGCTCTGGCTGTGCTGAACAGGCGAGAGACTCCGACAGCGCAGGAGGGAAGGAAGGCTCTGGCTGTGTTGAACAGGCGAGGCGCACAGAAGGCCTGGTGCGTGGTGCTGGAACTGGTGCTACAGGATTGAGGACACGCACAGGAAGCCTGGTGCGGGGAGCTCCTACCGGAGGACTGGTGTGTGGAGGTGGCTCTGGATAGACCGGACCGTGCAGGCGCACTGGAGCTCTTGAGCACCGAGCCTGCCCAAGCTTACCTGGCTCGATGCCCACTCTAGCCCGGCCAATACAAAGGGCTGGTATGTGCCGCACCGGGCTATGCACACGCACTGGAAACACCGTGGGCTCCATAGCATAACACGGTGTCTGCCCGGTCTCTCTAGCCCACCGGTAAGCACAGGGAGTTTGCGCAGGTCTCCTACATGGCATAGCCATACTCCCATTAAGCCCCCCCCAATAATTTTTTTGGGCTGCTTTTCGGGCTTCCAACCGCGTCGCCGTGCTGCCTCCTCATACCAGCGCCTCTCCGCTTTAGCCGCCTCTATTTCTTCCTTGGGACGGCGATATTCTCCAGGCTGAGCCCAGGGTCCATTTCCGTCTAATTCCTCCTCCCATGTCCAATTCTCCAAGTGGTGCAGCCTCTCCCATTGCAACTGCTCTTCACGATTAACAGGGAGAGTTGGCTCAGGTCTGACTCCTGACTCAGCCACTCTCCCTCTGAGCCCTCCCCCAATAAATATTTGGGGGTTACTTTCGGTTTTTGCTCTGCGCCGCCGTGTCTTTTTTTTCAACTCCATTCGCCTATAGCCCTCTTCGCACTGCTCCAGCGAATCCCAGGCGGGCTCCTGCACTCTCTCTGGGTCGGCCGCCCACCTGTCTATTTCTTCCCACGTCGTATACTCCATGCCATTGCTGTCCATAACGTCCTCCTTTTTCTGCTCCTGCTGTCGCTGCCTGTAACCACGCCACTCGGTCCGTGTGTGGTGGGTGATTCTGTAACGGCGTTCTTCGTTTGTGGAAAGAGAGTCGGACCGAAATGCAGCGTAGTGGTTACTCATGACTTTAATAAAAAAAGTGACACATGAAATAACGATAAAAATACAAAACAACAAACGGAACGTGAAACCTAATTACAGCCTATCTGGTGAAACTACACAGAGACAGGAACAATCACCCACGAAATACAAAGCGAAACCAGGCTACCTAAATACGGTTCCCAATCAGAGACAACGAGAATCACCTGACTCTGACTGAGAACCGCCTCAGGCAGCCAAGCCTATACAACACCCCTAATCAGCCGCGATCCCAAATACTACAAACCCCAATACGAACATACAATATAACATAAACCCATGTCACACCCTGGCCTGATCAAATAATTAAAGAAAACACAAAATACTAAGACCAAGGTGTGACAGCAAATTAGCTTTTTTGGTTTATTAAAGAACTTATAAAAAAAGATCAGTGTTTTTCCCAATTTAATGGCCATGTACTCTCCACCCGGCACAGCCAGAAGAGGACTGGTCACCCCTCAGAGCCTGGTTCCTCTCCACCCGGCACAGCCAGAAGAGAACTGGCCACCCCTCAGAGCCTGGTTCCTCTCTAGGTTTCTTCATAGGTTCCTGCCTTCCTAGGGAGTTTTTCCCATCCACCGTGCTTCTATATCTGCCTTGCTGGCTGTTTGGGGTTTTAGGCTGGGTTTCTGTACAGCACTTTGTGACATCTGCTGATGTGAAAAGGGCTTTATGAATACATTTGATTGATTGATATATGTGACCGCATACAAAGCATGGTTTGAAATGATTGTTTTAGTCAAATATTATATACAGTGTATGTCGACAATCCTTCTTCCAAAGGACCATTCTATGGATTACATTTTGTGAAAATCCCCCAAAATCATGGTGTTTTTCTGACCAAACACTCTCTTGTTGAACCATCACAGTGTCTGTAAAGAACCACCTTCTTAAAAACTGTGTTGAAGAACCTCATGTCCCAGCTACAGTAGCACATAACATTCTGAGAACCATATGTTTCTTAGAGGTTGGTGAGAGTGTGGTTGTCCTATGGTTATTTTGCATACAACCTTTCTCTGTCAACTTTGTGGGAATGGTGCAGGGGAGTTCATTGGCTTTGGAACATTCTCAGCACATTTACGGAACTTGACAAAAAAACAACGTTATTTCATTACTTTAACAGAAGGTTTCCTAAACGTTCAAACATGGTGACATTTCATTTCAATTTTGGTAATGTTTTAGGAATGTTCTGCAATTGCTTTGATATTGGGAATGTTCTCTAATAGTTCAGAGAAAGTTAAGAAACAACATTCTTCTGTGGGAATGTCAGTATTACAGCATAACATTTCCTACAGATTTCATCATGGTTCTACTTCAAGTCATGTTCTCGAATTGTTCCGAGAACATTAAGAAAACTATCCATAAAAAACACACAAGATAGAATGTTCCAAAAATGTTATTTAGAAACATATATTCTGTTCTCTATCAAGTGTGTTCATGTATGTTGGCCTACTAATTGGCCATGCCTGATCTTAGTGAGTGCTTGTTTCCTAGCTGGGGTGTCTAAGTGGTTTTCTATCTGAGAGATGTATATTATAACCACACTGACTCTCTATCTATTTACTCTCACTCACTCACTCACTCACTCACTCACTCACTCACACACTCACTCACTCACTCACTCACTCACTCACTCACTCACTCACTCACTCACTCACTCACTCACTCACTCACACACACACACACACACACACACACACACACACACACACACACACACACACACACACACACACACACACCAGTTGATCCAACCATTGCTGGACATGCTATTTGTCATATTTTCCCCTGTGGCATGGAACTCATATGTGTGTGTGTGTGTGTGTGTGTGTGTGTGTGTGTGTGTGTGTGTGTGTGTGTGTGTGTGTGTGTGTGTGTGTGTGTGTGTGTGTGTGTGTGTGTGTGTGTGTGTGTGTGTGTGTGTGTGTGTGTGTGTGAGTGCGTGTGTGTGTGTGAAAGAGAGCATGTGCGTATGTCTGTGCCTGCCTGCCTGCCTGCCTGCCTGCCTGCCTGCCTGCCTGCCTGCCTGCCTGCCTGCCTGCCTGACTGCTTGCCTGCCTGTGTGTATAATTACTGACTATAAAGATACAAATGCAACATGTGTCATAAGATAAAGTCCCCGGTTGAAGTTTAATGCAGGAGAACCCTGGTCAGATAGTATCTGTTTCCCTCTGCTGGAACGGGTGTCATCTATAGCGTATCAGATGAAAATGGAACATGAACACAGGAACAAAACTATAATTTACATATTTGTCTAGCCTGCCAGACCAAATGCTATTCAAGGACCAGGTTATGGATTTACACACCTCTTTATTTACCAAAGCCATATTGGTTGAACTTGCTCTAGGTTACATATATTGAGCAATAGCATGTCTTTGTCTCTCACATTCACAGTTAGCTGTCTCACATTGTTATTGTCTAGTTATATCCTGTAGACCTGTTTGTTATGGTCTAGTTATATCCTGTAGACCTGTTTGTTATGGTCTAGTTATATCCTGTAGACCTGTTTGTTATGGCCTAGTTATATCCTGTAGACCTGTTTGTTATGGTCTAGTTATATCCTGTAGACCTGTTTGTTATGGTCTAGTTATATCCTGTAGACCTGTTTGTTATGGTCTAGTTATATCCTGTAGACCTGTTTGTTATGGTCTAGTTATATCCTGTCGACCTGTTTGTTATGGTCTAGTTATATCCTGTAGACCTGTTTGTTATGGCCTAGTTATATCCTGTAGACCTGCTTGTTATGGCCTAGTTATATCCTGTAGACCTGTTTGTTATGGTCTAGTTATATCCTGTAGACCTGTTTGTTATGGTCTAGTTATATCCTGTAGACCTGTTTGTTATGGTCTAGTTATATCCTGTAGACCTGTTTGTTATAGCCTAGTTATATCCTGTAGACCTGTTTGTTATGGCCTAGTTATATCCCGTAGACCTGTTTGTTATGGTCTAGTTATATCCTGTAGACGTGTTTGTTATGGTCTAGTTATATCCTGTAGACGTGTTTGTTATGGTCTAGTCATATCCTGTATACCTGTTTGTTATAGCCTAGTTATATCCTGTAGACCTGTTTGTTATGGCCTAGTTATATCCTGTAGACCTGTTTGTTATGGTCTAGTTATATCCTGTAGACCTGTTTGTTATGGTCTAGTTATATCCTGTAGACCTGTTTGTTATGGCCTAGTTATATCCTGTAGACCTGTTTGTTATGGCCTAGTTATATCCTGTAGACCTGTTTGTTATGGTCTAGTTATATCCTGTAGACCTGTTTGTTATGGTCTAGTTATATCCTGTAGACCTGTTTGTTATGGTCTAGTTATATCCTGTAGACCTGTTTGTTATGGTCTAATTATATCCTGTAGACCTGTTTGTTATGGCCTAGTTATATCCTGTAGACCTGTTTGTTATGGTCTAGTTATATCCTGTAGACCTGTTTGTTATGGCCTAGTTATATCCTGTAGACCTGTTTGTTATGGCCTAGTTATATCCTGTAGACCTGTTTGTTATCGCCTAGTTATATCCTGTAGACCTGTTTGTTATGGCCTAGTTATATCCTGTGACCTGTTTGTTTCTACCTCAGAGCATGTACTGTAGACCTGTTTGTTTCTACCTCAGAGTATGTACTGTCGTCCTGTTTGTTTCTACCCAGAGTATGTACTGTCGTCCTGTTTGTTTCTACCACAGAGTATGTACTGTAGACCTGTTTGTTTCTACCACAGAGTATGTACTGTAGACCTGTTTGTTTCTACCCCAGAATATGTACTGTAGAGCTGTTTGTTTCTACCTCAGAGTATGTACTGTAGACCTGTTTGTTTCTACCTCAGAGTATGTACTGTAGACCTGTTTGTTTCTACCCCAGAGTATGTACTTTAGACCTGTTTGTTTCTACCTCAGATTATGTACTGTAGACCTGTTTCTTTCTACCTCAGAGTATGTACTGTAGACCTGTTTGTTTCTACCACAGAGTATGCACTGCAGACCTGTTTGTTTCAACCACAGAGTATGCACTGTAGACCTGTTTGTTTCTACCTCAGAGTATGTACTGTAGACCTGTTTGTTTCTACCTCAGAGTATGTACTGTAGACCTGTTTGTTTCTACCCCAGAGTATGTACTGTAGACCTGTTTGTTTCTACCTCAGAGTATGTACTGTAGACCTGTTTGTTTCTACCTCAGAGTATGTACTGTAGACCTGTTTGTTTCTACCCCAGAGTATGTACTGTAGACCTGTTTGTTTCTACCTCAGAGTATGTACTGTAGACCTGTTTGTTTCTACCTCAGAGTATGTACTGTAGACCTGTTTGTTTCTACCTCAGAGTATGTACTGTAGACCTGTTTGTTTCTACCCCAGAGTATGTACTGTAGACCTGTTTGTTTCTACCTCAGAGTATGTACTGTAGACCTGTTTGTTTCTACCTCAGAGTATGTACTGTAGACCTGTTTGTTTCTACCCCAGAGTATGTACTGTAGACCTGTTTGTTTCTACCTCAGAGTATGTACTGTAGACCTGTTTGTTTCTACCTCAGAGTATGTACTGTAGACCTGTTTGTTTCTACCTCAGAGTATGTACTGTAGACCTGTTTGTTTCTACCCCAGAGTATGTACTGTAGACCTGTTTGTTTCTACCCCAGAGTATGTACTGTAGACCTGTTTGTTTCTACCTCAGAGTATGTACTGTAGACCTGTTTGTTTCTACCCCAGAGTATGTACTGTAGACCTGTTTGTTTCTACCCCAGAGTATGTACTGTAGACCTGTTTGTTTCTACCTCAGAGTATGTACTGTCGTCCTGTTTGTTTCTACCCAGAGTATGTACTGTAGACCTGTTTGTTTCTACCTCAGAGTATGTACTGTCGTCCTGTTTGTTTCTACCACAGAGTATGTACTGTCGTCCTGTTTGTTTCTACCACAGAGTATGTACTGTCGTCCTGTTTGTTTCTACCACAGAGTATGTACTGTAGACCTGTTTGTTTCTACCACAGAGTATGTACTGTAGACCTGTTTGTTTCTACCCCAGAATATGTACTGTAGAGCTGTTTGTTTCTACCTCAGAGTATGTACTGTAGACCTGTTTGTTTCTACCACAGAGTATGTACTGTAGACCTGTTTGTTTCTACCCCAGAATATGTACTGTAGCTTGTCCAGGTAAGAGTATGGAAAAGTAGGTTCATCCATGTCGAGTCGAGGCAGTGGATATTATAATAGTAATTTGGTGGGTGCTTATATTTGTACTGTTTCACACATATACACGTGTGTGTATGGGAATGTTTTTTTGCATATCCCAACTCCCTCTGAGACATCCTCAGAGAGTGGGGTCATGCCCAGGGTCAGACATTATCAACAGCAACCCTGGAGCCATTACCAGTTACTGGCCCAACACTCTAACTGCTAGGCTACCTACCGCCTAATGATATAGATAATACTCTCTGACAGTTGCTTTTTGTATTTTCTGATTGTAGCCTATACATGACATATGAACAGTTAAATTCCAAAACTCTATATAGTATATCCATTTTCAGAAATGTTGGCAAATGTCACACCCTGACCATAGTTTGCTTTGTATGTTTCTATGTTTTGTTTGGTCAGGGTGTGATCTGAGTGGGCATTCTATGTTACATGCCTAGTTTGTCTATTTCTATGTTTGGCCTGATATGGTTCTCAATCAGAGGCAGGTGTTAGTCATTGTCTCTGATTGGGAACCATATTTAGGTAGCCTGGTTTGTGTTGGGTTTTGTGGGTGGTTGTCTCCTGTGTCAGTGTTTGTACCACACGGGACTGTTTCGGGTTTTCGCGGTTCTTGTTTTTGTAGTTTATTCATGTATGGTTTCATTATTAAAGAACCATGAATTATAACCACACTGCATTTTGGTCTGCCTCTCCTTCACCAGAAGAAAACTGTTACAGCAAATTAGCTTTTTTGGTTTAATGAACTTATAAAAAAAGACGAGTGTTTTTCCCCCATTTAAACTAAATGCAATCGAACAAGTGATCCCCAAAAGTAATTATTTATCATGAGGGTTAGGGCTAGGGTTAGGGTTAGGTCTAGGGTTAGGGTTAGGGCTAACCCTAACCCTAACCCTAACCCTACACAGTAACAAGGAATGCTGCACACTCCAAGGTTCAAATCTCAACTGTCATAAATCCCGATGAATGAGGCTTGAAATGACTTATATGCCTTATAAATATAGTATCATCAAATTATAAAATACATATTTGTATGTTTAGTGTTAGAGAAAATGTTCATATTTTCGAAAGGTCTCTCTGGATCAAAACATCTGCTGCAATCGCTGCGAACATCTCAGTGCTCTCGCTTGCTTCCTGGACCTGTTCGGAACTCACCTTTCATCTCATATTCATCTTGTCTATCTATGACAAACAGATACTTTTTGTTGTTGTTTTTGAATCTGTTCGTTATTTTAGATGAATGGCTGTAAATCGATCTCGGAATGTGCTACAGTGATCAAACCACTCGCTGCTGCTGTGCTGCTCTATCAGGATTGTAGGCACGTGCTGTTTCAGTGGCTGTGACGTAGGGTTCAGCCAGGAGTTGATGGACAATCGGAAGAGCGAACGAAAGGGTAGGAGGGACTTCCCAACTTCAAGCGGTTTCAGATTTCACATCCTACATCACACTCAGAAAATATACTACTGTGTCTGTGGGAACCAGGGCTATCACTCAATGCAAGCCAGTTCTATGGTGGCCACAGATTTAAAAGCTAAAATGGCGGTCAGAACCGATACCAGAACTATGCAGGTCCCTTAAACAGGGGTATAAGTGCTCAGGGCCAGACCCAGTTGCAGACACGGGAGGCAGATGGTTTGAGTGTTTGATATTTATTAGTACCAAAAGGGGTAGGCAAGAGAATGGTCGTGGACAGGCAAAAGGTCAAAACCAGATCAGAGTCCAGGAGGTACAGAGTGGCAGGCAGGCTCGAGGCCAAGGCAGGCAGAATGGTCAGGCAGGCAGGTACAGAGTGGCAGGCAGGCTCGAGGCCAAGGCAGGCAGAATGGTCAGGCAGGCGGGTACAGAGTGGCAGGCAGGCTCGAGGCCAAGGCAGGCAGAATGGTCAGGCAGGTGGGTAACAGAGTCCCAAAAACAGGCAAGGGTCAAAACCGGGAGGACTAGAAAAAGAGAGAATAGCAGGAGCACGGGGAAAACACGTTGGTTGACTTGGAAACAGACCAGACGAACTGGCACAGAGAGACAGAAAGCACAGGGATAAATACACTGGGGAAAACAAGCGACACCTGGAGGGGGTGGAGACAATAACAAGGACAGGTGAAACAGATCAGGGCGTGACAAGGGGACTTCACATCTAAAAGGTTTTTAATCCTGGGGTTGTTCAATGACAGATATATATTTGTTTGAAATCTATCACTAGATGGTTTCATTTCAGAGAGATAAACAATCATATTGTGTTGCCAGTCGCTATACATCCGCCTCGCTCTCCATTTTTTTATAAAGAAATATGCAAATGAATCATTTGTAACATCAACATACACATACACACACAATGGATCGATGCAGGGTGGAGAGGACATGTGTTTTTACTGCCAGCCTGCCTTTCTGCCTCCCCTGGACCAGCTCAAACATCCATGGAATGTATGACAAGCATCTTACTTTCCAGGGTACTCTCTCTCCTTCCTTGCTCCATCTCTCTACCTCTCTGCCTCCTCTAAGCTACTCTCGGCTTGTGTTTGTCCCCTGAATCCTTTTTTATATGTAATGATCTATTTTCACCAGTTTTTTCTTACACTGAACAGGAAGGCAGTTTAGGCTGAAAATGTTCTTCAATAGAAAACTACCGCCGTAGCTTCGTCATGATCCGCACATGCTTTATCTGGCCAGGAGAACCACGTGACCCGACAAGGAAAAGAGTCCCCCAGCTGACAGGATAAAGAGGTCTGGGTCTTGAATGAATGGGAGGACGAGACAGGAGTCTTGCTTTCCTGCGGGTTAGGGTTTGTCCACATGTGTGTTGTAACCGTGTTTTGTTTACTATACCACAACTACTATGGCTGGAAGCAAGCCCTCTGTTCGGTCAGGTTCGTCTAGCTGTGCTTGAACCTGACCGAGCTCAACAAACTATCTCTGTTAACTGGGTCAATATCACAAAACAGTACCATTTGGACCATGCAACATTTAAAATGTTATTCCTTTTATGTTTTACTATAAAAAGGAAATACTTGACTTGGAGAAAAAAATGTTGGTCGAGCTCCAGCACTTAAGAGTTAGATCCTTATAAACATATTTTCAGTGAATCAGTCATATGATATATTCACTATGTTACGGACATCCACTTAACTGTCTTTTAATTACTACTACTTTAATAAGATTTACATTTTCATAAAGATATTGTGTCCCCTTGTCAACCCTGTCCATTTGTTCTGGTCAAATTATAAAGGTTGTATACAATGTGTGGTTTTATACAGAACTTCATCTCATTTGCACCTTATCTCTCTAAATTGAGACGGGTATTAATGATATTTTATATAATTGTGTGGTGTTGGCCATGTCTCACTCTTCAAAATACATGACACAAATTCTTCATATTTCACCATGTAACTGAATTCATTTGAGAAAGATCCCAAGATATCAGGGTGGACCAAGGTATAACAGGGTGGACCAAGGTATAACCGGGTGGACCAAGGTATAACAGGGTGGACCAAGGTATAACCGGGTGGACCAAGGTATAACCGGGTGGACCAAGGTATAACCGGGTGGACCAAGGTATAACCGGGTGGACCAAGGTATAACAGGGTGGACCAAGGTATAACCGGGTGGAGGGTGGACCAAGGTATAACCGGGTACCAAGGTATAACAGGGTGGACCAAGATATAACAGGGTGGACCAAGGTATAACAGGGTGGACCAAGGTATAACCGGGTGGACCAAGGTATAACAACCAAGGGTGGACCAAGGTATAACAAGATATAACAGGGTGGACCAAGGTATAACAGGGTGGACCAAGGTATAACAGGGTGGACCAAGATATAACAGGGTGGACCAAGATATAACAGGGTGGACCAAGATATAACAGGGTGGACCAAGGTATAACAGGGTGGACCAAGATATAACAGGGTGGACCAAGATATAACAGGGTGGACCAAGGTATAACAGGGTGGACCAAGGTATAACAGGGTGGACCAAGGTATAACCGGGTGGACCAAGGTATAACAGGGTGGACCAAGGTATAACCGGGTGGACCAAGGTATAACAGGGTGGACCAAGGTATAACCGGGTGGACCAAGGTATAACAGGGTGGACCAAGGTATAACAGGGTGGACCAAGATATAACAGGGTGGACCAAGGTATAACAGGGTGGACCAAGGTATAACCGGGTGGACCAAGGTATAACAGGGTGGACAGCTGCAATGGGACAGAACATATATGAAACTTTGAACACTGCATACTGAACACTGAATAGACATCTACATAGTAATTACATGTAGTAACAACATTGGAACTGCTCTTTAGTTCCATATTCATTGGGAAATACAACACAAAAATACATTCCTTGTGTCAGTCAGAAACCTCTTCTGCCTTCTGTTCTTTAGTCGTGTGATGGTTTGTTTGCGGCCGGTCTTACATCATCACCATCACGGGGAAAGACATCCTTCACTTTCCTTTTGATTTCTGTTTCTGTTCTGCTTCCCTTCCTCGTCACAAAAAGAGCAAAGGTCCCCTTTCCAACTTCGCTCTCTTATTTGAAAAGCCCAACACCGTCTGGGAATACTTCTTCAGTATATTCACAGAGGTCACGTTTGCAATGATTTGCTTGTTCTTCTGTTCCCTTGCATTTCTGTATTTTGTTTTGACATCTTTAATGAGAGATGTGCGAACGAGAAGAGCCCTCTTAATCGGTGATGTCACATCCTGACGTCTCAGCAATGCTTTGACTGTCGTACGAGCCGATACAGATGCCTGTTCTCCCTTAATCCTTGCATACCTCTTCCTGTATTTTCCTTTTTTTCCCCCCTCTCCTTTGCCACTTCTGATTTTAAATGCTCTCTCTCTCTCTTTGGAGTCTTCTGTGTGTGTGTGCTAGCCTTGACCCTGGCTCTGCGTATCCCGTATCCTCTCCATTTCTTCCTTTCTGCGCTCCGTCACTGAGTTCAGCTATTGCCTTCTTCTTCCCTGTCTCTTTATCTTTCCTCCCTCTCTTTCTCTAGATACTCTCTCCTTCTCTCTGGGTCAGCATTACGTCGTTCTCTGTATTTCCGCTGTCTTTCAGCTGCAGTAAGAGGAGGTGCCATTCCTCCAGAAAGACTTGATTCGATTGATATTTATTTTGTCTTAAAATACTATGCATCCTGTAATTACGTAATACAATTAATGAACAAAAACATATATTTTGCAACACATTACAGCAAGATATCAATTTTTCGACACTGTTTAGTGCATGTCCATGTCTACGTGTTCATGGATAACAGTTGTTTTCCCGCCAAGGAATACTTTTAATACAATTTTGAATGACTTATCTTGAGGTAAAAAAATAGCACTTTTAGTGATATTGACCCAATGTCACGCCCTGACCTTAGAGAGCCTTTTATTCTCTAATTTGGTTAGGTCGGGGTGTGAGTAGGGTGAGTGTTCTAGTTTTCTATTTCTATGTTGACCTGGTATGGTTCCCAATCAGATTCAGCTGTCTATCGTTGTCTCTGTTTGGGGATAATATTTAGGCAGCCTTGTCCCACTGGGTTTTTGAGGGATCTTGTTTTTGTGTTGATGCCTGTGAGCTCTACAAAACGTCACGTTTCTTTGCTCTATATTGTTTTTGTGTGTTTCATTTAATAAATATGTGGAACTCTACATACGCTGCACCTTGGTCCGTTAATTCATTAGACGATCGTCACACCCAACTGTTAATCTTTGTACATTATGTGCTACTGTGTGCTATGTACACAAGTTTGTTTAAGGTAAGGTAAATATTTACCTTCGTTTTGCCTGTAAGCTACAACAAATACTTATGCAAACTGTATGCCATCAATTTGCCTGGCTACACATAAACTTCACTCCAGCCAAATGCTGTGCCCACTAATGTTTATTTTCCATGTTGAGTCTGGATTTGCTTTCCTTCCATACTCTTTTAGAATACAAACACATTCTGACCATTCGGAATGGTCCCAGAAACCGATGCCATTTTGACTTCAGCACAAACAACTTCTAGGACGGCAGGTTCAGACTGATGTATGGACCGATCGAGAGAGTGCGGGAATTCAATTCAGGGTGAGACGTCAGGCAATGCCAACATAGCATAGGTCATGTACCTCTCACCCAAAAGTCAAACAATGGGGGGCACATCCTGATACCGTAAATAATTAGCATTGTATGGAAATGCTAAATTGGCAAAGGGTTAAGAATGCAGAACTCACTCCCTAACAATGAAAAGCAACACACACACACACACACAAACACAGGCATGCATACATTGGAACAACTTTTTCACGTTGTTGGAAGGCCCAGGCTCACCCTGATCTTTAACAGCCCCTGATAAACTCATCCTGATCTTTAAAGTCTTTACAGTAACAGAAACGGCTATATCGGCTATATCAGGCTATATCAGGGACTGTTCCCAAGTTCCCATGCCTCCCAGAGGACTATGGGTATCCTATGAGAATAGAGGGAACCAGGTTACCAAGATTTACTGAGATTTCCCGCCCAAACCCTCTCCCATTTCCCGGGATAAATACAGGTAACTGTGAGGCGACTGTAAGGTGACCAGGAACATGAATGAGAACAAACAGACCAGCTACAACCTCTAAGTCAATCAAAGAGGCAAAAATACATTACAGGGACAAAAAAGGAGTGGCAAGTCAATGGCTCAGATACGAGACACGTGGCAGGGACTTCAGAAAATCACGGATTATAAAGGAAAAACCAACCACGTTGTGGACACCCAAAGCCTAACTCTCAGACAAACTTAACACATTCTTCTCCTGCTTTGAGGAAAACAACACAGAGCCGCCGTCAGAGCCCCGCTGCTCATGAGGACGGCCGGCTCCCGATCTCTGTAGCCGACATGAGTAGGGTTTTCAAGTGTGTTAACCCTCGCAAAGCTGCCAGCCTGGAAGGCATACCAAGATGCGTCCTCAGTGCATGCGCCTACAGGTTTTTGAACAACCAGTTAAAATCAGACTTCTATTCAAAGACGAGTGAAATAAAACTAAGGAGCCAAAATGTCTGCTACCTTCGCTGTCACACTCTGACCATTATTTGCGTTGTTTGTTTCTATGTTTTGTTTGGTCAGGGTGTGATATGAGTGGGCATTCTATGTTGCATGTCTAGTTAGTCTGTTTCTATGTGTTTTGGCCTGATATGGTTCTCAATCAGTGGCAAGTGTTTGTCGTTGTCTCTGATTGGGAACCATATTTAGGTAGCCTGTTTTGTATTGTGGTTCGTGGGTTATTGTCTATGTGATGTTGCATGTTAGCACACAGTTTCTATAGCGGTCACGTTCGTCTGGTTAGTTTGTTTTGTTTGTTTAGTGTACTTTGTGTTTTTTCGTCTATAATTAAAAGTATGTATTCACACCGCGCTTTGGTCTCCTCAATACGACGATCGTGACAGAATAACCCACCAACAATGGACCAAGCAGCGTGGTAACGGACAGCAGCAGTAGCGGCAAAGAACGCAGGACTCATGGACTTGGGCGGAGATTCTGGACGGCGAAGGACCCTGGGCACAGCCAGGGGAATATCGCCGCCCCAAAGCAGAGCTGGAGGCAGCGAAAGCAGAGAGGCGCCGGTATGAGGAGGCAGCACGGCAGCGTGGCTGGAAGCCCAAGAGGCAGCCCCAAAAATGTATTGGGGGAGGCACACAGGGAGTGTGTCGAAGCCAGGTAGGAGACCTGCGCCAACTTCCTGTGCTTACCGGAGAAAGAGAGGAACCGGGCAGGCACCGTGTTATGCGGTGGAACGCACTGTGTCCCCGGTGCGTGTGCATACCCCGGTTCGGTACATTCCAGCTCCTCGTATCGGCCGGGCAAGAGTGGGCATCGAGCCAGGTGCCATGAAGCCAGCTCTACGCATCTGGTCTCCAGTGCGTCTCCTCAGGCCGGCATACATGGCACCAGCCTTACGCATGGTGTCCCCGGTTTGCCAGCACAGCCCAGTGTGGGCTATTCCACCTCACCGCACTGGCCTGGCTACGGGGAGCATTCAACCAGGTAAGGTTGGGCAGGCTCGGTGCTCAAGATCTCCAGTGCGCCTTCACGGTCCGGTCTAGCCGGTACCACCTCCACGCACCAGCCCACCGGTGGCAGCCACCCGCACCAGGCTGTCTCTCCGTCTCATCCCTACAGGTGCTCCCGCCTGCCCAGCGCAGCC
The DNA here is from genome assembly GCF_023373465.1 of Oncorhynchus keta. Classification (NCBI taxonomy): domain Eukaryota; kingdom Metazoa; phylum Chordata; class Actinopteri; order Salmoniformes; family Salmonidae; genus Oncorhynchus; species Oncorhynchus keta. The sequence continues at coordinate 41,357,795 of NC_068429.1, forward strand.
AGAGCCTTCCTCCTGCCTAGCGCCGCCAGAGTCTCCCGTCTGTCCTGAGCCGCCAGAGTCTCCTGTCTGTCCTGAGCCGCCAGAGTCTCCCGTCTGTCCTGAGCCGCCAGAGTCTCCCGTCTGTCCTGAGCCGCCAGAGTCTCCCGTCTGTCCTGAGCCGCCAGAGTCTCCCGTCTGTCCTGAGCCGCCAGAGTCTCCCGTCTGTCCTGAGCCGCCAGAGTCTCCCGTCTGTCCTGAGCCGCCAGAGTCTCCCGTCTGTCCTGAGCCGCCAGAGTCTCCCGTCTGTCCTGAGCCGCCAGTCTCCCGTCTGTCCTGAGCCGCCAGAGTCTCGCCATCTGTCCTGAGCCGCCAGAGTCTCCCGTCTGTCCTGAGCCGCCAGCCAGTCTTGACCCGCCAGAGCCGCCAGCGAGCCAGGACCCGCCAGAGCCGCCAGCCAGCCAGGACCCGCCAGAGCCGCCAGCCAGCCAGCCAGGACCCGCCAGAGCCACCAGCCAGCCAGGACCCGCCAGAGCCGTCAGCCAGCCAGGAGCCGCCAGAGCCGTCAGCCAGTCCGGAGCTGCCCCTCAGTCCGGAGCTGCCACTCAGTCCGGAGCTGCCCCTCAGTCCAGAGGCGCTCCTCAGTTCAGTGGGGCCTTTAATTAGGGTCTTAGACCCAAGGTCGGAGGTGAGGGTCGCCACTCTAAAGAGGCCCTTGAAGAGGGAAATGACTATGGTGGAGTGGGGTCCACGTCCCGCGCCAGAGCCGCCACCGAGGCCAGAAGCCCATCCAGACCCTCCCCTATAGGTTTAGGTTTTGCGGCCGGAGTCCGCACCTTAGGGGCGGGTATTGTCACACTCTGACCATTATTTGCGTCTTTTGTTTCTATGTTTTGTTTGGTCAGGGTGTGATATGAGTGGGCATTCTATGTTGCATGTCTAGTTAGTCTGTTTCTATGTGTTTTGGCCTGATATGGTTCTCAATCAGTGGCAGGTGTTTGTCGTTGTCTCTGATTGGGAACCCTATTTAGGTAGCCTGTTTTGCATTGTGGTTCGTGGGTTATTGTCTATGTGATGTTGCATGTTAGCACACAGTTTCTATAGCGGCCACGTTCATCTGGTTAGTTTGTTTTGTTTGTTTAGTGTACTTCGTGTTTTTTTTCGTCTATAATTAAAAGTATGTATTCACACCACGCTGCGCTTTGGTCTCCTCAATACGACGATCGTGACATTCACTGGTCATTAGATGCTTCATATAATAATTTCGCCATGTGTGAGTTGATTGATTGTTTCTAATCATTTCTGAAACTCTGCTGCCATGGACAGAGATTGGAAAACCTAGTAAAAGAGGTTGTTTCACTACTAATAGGAGGTGATCATGTGTGATCGTTAGTGTCTTTACTATGTTTGTCAAGGCAACTTTAGCCAGCTGGTAAGGGGGTTGAAACTATTGTTCCAGAGATTACATTTCCCCTGTTTACCTTCTAATTCACCATTAAATACACACACATTTTACTTCCTTGTGGGCCCTTACTTGTATTAATGCAATCAACAGGCAACTGATAAGTTCACTTATTTAGGTCCAGATTTTATTTATTTAAGTACGCAAGTCAGTTAAGGACAATTTCTTATTTACATTGGCTACCTGGACGGCGCTTGGCCGATTGTGCGGCATCCTATGGGACTCCCAATCACGGCCGGTTGTGATACAGCCTGGAATCAGGGTCTGTCGTGTTGCCTCTAGCATTGAAATGCAGTGCCTTGGATCGAATGCGCCACTCGGGAGAACCGTCTTGACAGTTTGAACATGTGAGAGAGGGAATTAAGATAAAGAACAACGCTTATATTAAACACTTAGGATGCTTAATAAGTGACCACAAACAAATTGCTAAAGATAACTTATTTACCCCATTACTCAACATGAAAGCAGATCTAATTAAATGGAATAATCTTTGGTTAAATATTACAGGTAGAATAAAACTCATTAGAATGGCATGGTTTTATTACCCCGCAAAATACATCCTTTAAACCTTCCAGATCTGGAAACATATTGCACTAAAGAGGAACGATAACTACATATTGAAGATGGCATGCTCATCCCCAGAAGCCTTATATGTGTCTATGTTCAATATCTCTCCCTAAGGACACAACCTTATGGAACGATCCTTGGAGAGCTATTCAGAATTCACTGATAAATTGTGGAACACTAAGACATAGAAATCGTCAATGACTTGGTAACAGGAAATATGTTTATTTCCATGACAGAATTACAAAGTCCTTTTGGAATACATGCATATTTTGGAGATCAGAGCAACCTTAAGGGAATCTTATTTGAGTCAGAAAATGATGTTCACATACAAAACACTGCAGAGAGCATATCCAATTGAGAACTCTCTCAGAAAATAGTTTTTACTATTGGAACCAAGACTTAAAAAGAACTGATGTTGGCACAAGATGGAGGGAAAGTTGTAGCATGGCTAACAACATGACAGTTAACGAAACTATACGCTTAATCCAGTATAAACTAACGTATACAATCATTTTACAAGTTTCAAAATTCACAAATTCCACGGCACAACGGCAGAATCATGTCTTAAGTGTAAAATAAATAATGCCTCAATAATGCATGCTTTCTGGGAATGCCATAAAGTCTGAAAGCCCTTCATGTCTGGACTAATGAACTGATTCATACAACTCTCACTTTCTCATTTAAAAACTGAAATGTCTTAAATGAGTGTTCAACTCCTTTGTTATGTCAAGCTTACATAGGTTCAGGAGTAAAAATGTGCTTAACAAGTCACATAATAAGTTGAATGGACCCATTCTGTGTGCAATAATAGTGTTTCCCATGATTTATGAATGACTACCTCATCTCCGTACCCCACAAATACAATTATCTGTAACATCCCTCAGTCGAGCAGTGCATTTCAAACACAGATTCAGCCACAAAGACCAGCAAGGTTTTCCAATACCTCGCAAAGAAGGGTACCTATTGGTGGATGGGTCAAAATAAAAAAGAGCTGACATTGAATATTCATTTGAGTATGGTGAAGTTATTAATTACACTTTGGATGGTGTATCAGTACACCCAGTCAGTAAAAAGATGCAAGCGTCCTTACTAATTCAGTTGCCGGAGAGGAAGGAAACTGCTCAGGGATTTCACCATGAGGTAAATGGTGACTTTAAAACAGTTACAGAGTTTAATAGCTTTGATAAGAGAAAACTGAGGCTGGATCAACAACATTGTAGCTACTCCACACCACTTACCTAATTGACAGAGTGAAATGAAGGAAGCCTGTACAGAATAAACCTATTCCGAGACATGCATCCTGTTTGCAACAAGGCACTAAAGTAACACTGAAATCATGTGGCAAAGTAATTCACTTGTTGTCCTTAATAAAAAAGTGTTATGTTTGGCGCAAAACACATAACTGAGTACGACTTTCCATATTTTCAAGCATTGTTGTGGCAGCATCATGTTATGGGTATTCTTGTAATTGTTAAGGACTGGGGAGTTTTTCAGGATAAAAAATAAACAGAATGGAGCTAAGCACAGGCAAAATCCTACAGGAAAAACTTTCTCAGTCTGCTTTCCACCAGACACTGGGAGATGAAATCACCTTTCAGCAGGACAATAACCCAAAACAAAAGGCCAAATCTACACTGGAGTTGCTTACCAAGAAGATTGGTGAATTTTCCTGAGTGGCCGATTTACAGTTTTGACTTATAAATCTACTTGAAAGTCTATGGCAAGACTTGAAAATGGTTGTCTATCAATGATCAACAAACAATTTGACAGAGCTTGAAGAATTTTGATTTTTTTTTTTTTACAAATAGTGTACAATCAAGGTGTGCAAAGCTCTTAGATACTTACCTAGAAAGAGTAACGGCTATAATTGCTGTCAAAGGTGATCCTTACATGTATGACTCAGGGGTGTGAATACTTATGTAAATTAATATTTATAAAAACATTAATTGATATTATGGGGTATTGTGTATAGGCCAGTGACACAAAATCTCAATGCAAAATCTATTTTAAATTCAGGATGTAACACAACAAATTCTGGAAAATGTCAAGGGATGTGAATATTTTCTGATGACTGTAGTCATCATACGCTGGTTTTCACATGCTTTCACCTGGGGAGCCAAGGCCCTGGTTAACCTAATCCATATTACATAAAGGTCAGACTATCACAAACATCCCCCACTTCAAGTCTCAAGTTGCAAAACGAGAGAATAACCCTAACATAGATAGCCAAGTCTATCTCATCCAGCATTCTACTATCTCATCCAGCATTCCACTATCTCATCCAGCATTCCACTATCATAAATACCATAAAGCACTGTCACATCATTTGAGTTTCGGACATGATCAACTCAGACAAAAGTCTTTAATAATACCAAAATGGTGCTGTCAAAAACAGCATTACAAAGGTTCCATATTCCCACATGAATTAACCCATTAATAATCAATCATCCATTTATTTAACCTTTTCCAGGTATAAGAATATTTTGAAAATAAATACACAGCGCAGAGGATGAGAGGACGAGTACTAGAATTAATGATCAATAGGGAATTGTCAATGTAAATAGTAGGTCTTCAGTTCAACAGCTGTTTAGAATCTGTGGAATGTCAGTCCTGGACTCAGAGCTACGTGTGCCACGTTTTCATTGGCCTGTACATTGAGTCTGGAGCAGGATACTTGTTATTTGGCCATTGGCCCAATAACAAGTATCCTTGTTATTGGTCAATCCCAGGCTAGGGTGGGGGGTTATCAATGGCATCCTGTCCTTTGTTCTCTTGAGAAAAGCTGAGGACCGGGGAGACTGAACATCTACCTCCCAGCATAACATCTATGATTTGTCTTTTTCAAATAAATCAAATGTTCTCCCCCAGATTTGCTTTGGAGTTTGTGTTATTGAAGAATAACATCAACTGCTAACACAGAGGAGGGAATCTTTTGTTGTGACTTCATAGCCTTGACCAAGAGTCTCTGTTTCTCCTGTAATTTATCCTCAAGACATTGGATAAGGACCGGGTCAACTTTGGCGTCCACCTTATTAGCGAACCAGCTGCCGTAGTTCAGTAGCCAGCGCAGCTCCCCCGCCCCATAGATACACACACTGCGGACGTGTTTCCCTGTGCATGATGGGTAAAGCGGTCCCTCCAGGTAGTTCCACTTCACCAGCCTGGTCTTGCTCATCAGGTCTGTGATGTCGGCCTGGGCCCGTGGCACCTCACCTGGCACGCCCGGCACCCGTGTCAGCGTGGCCCAGAAGTGTTCGTCTGGGGAGTAGGTGTCATTTGACCACATCAGGAAGTCCCTGGCCAGCGCAGACTTGTTCATATAAGTGACGAACTCCAGCGAGAGCACGAAGTACGCGCTGCCGATGAACATCTGTATGCCGTGCGGCGGAGGCCCCTTGGCCTTGTTGGTTTTCACCGGCAGCCGGTGGTACTCGAATGACGCGTTCTGCAGCTCGTGGTGGAAGGAGAAACGTTGCTTCTTGTATTCGCTGGGGCGACTTGTCTCCATCATGTTACCCCCCCGGAGCTTCTTCAGGTCAGCCACCAGCTCTATGTTGGAGCGCAGGGGAAAGTCCTGACCGCACAGGTTGATGACATACCTCCACTTGACCTTTGATCCTATAAGGTCAGACAGGCAGTTGAGGTCAGCATTGAGGCGGCTGATGCTGGCGTACGTCACTGCCTCCAGCTTAGAGGCGATGAAGACGTTGGGTAGACAGCGTGCCAGACCCTCCATGGACTCTCTGAACAGTTCTGATGACTTCAGGTCGTAGTGGATACAGTAGATGTTGTTAGGGGTGTAGACGGCCCTGAGGATCTTCTCCACCATGGAGGCAGACTTGTGGACCACCAGTGAGTAAGCCAGGGGGAAGGCCTGCTCCTCCTCAGACACTTGGATATCCCCATAGCCCCGGGAGCGGAGGTATCGCGGGCAATTGGAGATCAGGTTGACCAAACTCTTGTCCTGCTCTTCCACCACCAACTGTTTTCTGATGACCAGCGACTTCCCCAACTCGGCCGGCTCCATTTCATAGATGGCATTGCAGTCAATGTTGTAGCGATGGAGCAGCTCAACGTCATTGTAGCCTGCGGTAGACCCATAGGTTTCAATGGTAATGCTGTATTTAACAGTGAACTTTAGGAAGAGCAGCAAGAAGGCACAGATCACCAGCAGCAATGATAAAGAAGAAATGAAATTCTTCTTCCGCAGTCTGCTTGGAAAGGCAAATCTTATTTTCATTCTGTGGTGACACAAAAGAACAATAATCAGAAAAAAAGAAACAAGTCAGTTCACACATGCAATCATGCAAAACATTCGTAAGGATTTAACTGAATCCATTTTTTACAATATGTTTGATAACCGTGCTCAGCTGGTTATTTGCGCTATTGCTTAGACAATTTAAATGTTAGGCTAAAGATATAATCCTGTAAAAAAAAAAAATCACCTCTCTCAGGAAATGGTGTGGAGGTCTCGTAACGCCCAGAAAAGATTACTCGCTCTAAAGCCCGAGCCTGAAGAGTTCAAATGTACAGTAAGGTCAGAAATGATTGGCACATTGATAAAGATGAGAAATAAAGACTGTATAAACTGTATCAATAATACAAATACAGAGCCATATTGTATGCAAACAAATTGATTTAGTTAACAAGTCGTACAAAAAAAAATCTCAAAGAGATGGAAACGATTATTGGCATCCCTGTTTTCAATACTCCAGCACCCTCCTCTTTAAAGGGTAACAAGACTGAGACTTTTTCTGAAACTTTTTATGAGATTGGATGGCACATTGAAAGGGATCTTCCCAGCAAACAGGGAAATCCTAAGGACAATGCTCCCATTAGGTCCCTTTAAGGGTTTCGGCAAGACATTATCCCACTGGCATTCTCAGAACATTCTAGGAACAATAAAACATGATGATAACTCGGGACCATAAGTTTAGTACAGGTCCTGGTTTGGTCGCAGTATAACGTTATAATAAGATATTTGATGTGCTTTAGGGAACGTTCAGAAAATATTCATATTATTTGATTCTGAAAGGAAGTTATCCATGGGACATTCAAGGTACCTCATACCTACTGAAAATCGTTGATTTAATTGACTTATTTAAGCTATTTGAGTTTGGGTTTTCAGAATAGTTGCCTAATGTTGGTGGGGCATATTATGCTGATGTAATATTACTCCTGAATCACTACAATACACTATATATACAAAAGTATGTGGACCACCCTTCAAATTAGTGGATTTGGCTATTTCAGCCACACCCATTGCCTACAGATGTATACAATGGATCACACAGCCATGCAATCTTCATAGACAAACATTGGCAGAAGAATGCCCTTACTGAAGAGCTTAGTGACTTTCAACGTGGCACCATCATAGGATGCCACCTTTCCAATAAGTCAGTTCATAAAATTTCTGCCCTGCTGACCCAGTCTACTGTAAGTGCTGTTATTGTGAAGCGGAAACGTAGCGCCTAACAATAGTCTGTCCTCGGTTGCAACACTCACTAACAAGTTCCAAATTGCCTCTGGAAGCAACTTCAGCACAATAGCTGTGTGTTGGGAGTTTCATGAAATGGGTTTCCATGGCTGATCAGCCGCACACAAGCCTGAGATCACCATGTGCAATGCCAAGAGTCGGCTGGAGTGGTGTAAAGCTGGCCACCATTGGATTCTGGAGCAGTGGAAACACGTTCTCTGGAATGAGGAAACTGTAAAGTTTGGTGAGGGAGGAATAATGGTCTGGGGCTGTTTTTCATGGTTTGGGCTAGGCCCCTTAGTTCCAGTGAAGGGAACGCTACAGCATACAATGATATTCTAGACATTCTGTGCTTCCAACTTTGTGGCAACAGTTTGGGAGGGCTGTTTCCTGTTTCAACATGACAATGCCTCAGTGCACAAAGCGAGGTCCATACAGAAATGGTTTGTCGAGATTGGTGTGGAAGAACTTGACTGGCCGGCACAGAGACCTGACCTCAACCCCACCGAACCCCTTTGGGATGAATTGGAACACTAACTGAGCCAGGCCTAATCGCCCAATATCAGTGCCCGACCTCACCAATCATCTTGTGGATGAATGGATGCAAGTCCCCGCAGCAATGTTCCGACATCTAGTGGAAAGCCTACCCAGATGAGTGGCAGCAAAGGGGGGGACCAACTCCACATTCAGTGGTGTAAATTACTTAAGTAAAAATACTTTAAAGTACTTCAGTAGGTTTTGGGGGTTTCTGTACTTTACTATTTATATATTTTTTTACTACTTTTACTTCACTATATTCCTAAAGAAAGTCATTAAATTTTTATTCCATACATTTTCCCTGACACCCAAAAGTACTCGTTACATTTTGAAGGCTTAGCAGGACAGGAAAAGGGTCAATGGATGTGGCAGCCTCACTAAACACACATGCTTCGTTAGTAAATTATGTCTGAGTGTTGGTGTGCCCCTTGCTTTCCGTAAATACAAATATATATTTAACAAATGGCGCCATCTTGTTTGATTAACATGCGGAATTTCAAATGATTTGTACTTTCACTTTTGATACTTAAGTATATTTGAGCATTTCCATTTTACTGTTGATTTTTAAGTATATTTCAAAACAAGTATTTTAGAATTTTTCGTAGGTTACTTTCACTTTGACTTTAGTCATTTTCTATTAATAAGGTATCTTTACGCAAGTATGACGATTGGGTACTTTTTCCATCACTGTCCATATTAACGCCCATTCCTTGATGATAAATACAGTTTATTGAATTGAGTTTAATTGAGAACTAACATGTGAAGACAACGGTGTTCAGTTGACTGTGACTTCCTAGCAATGACTCGAATTTTCAGAAATAATATATTTCTCGTGTTGAATGTTCTGTTCTGAAGAAGAATGATCACCCAATGTGCTCTACATTTCAAGCTCTAATTTTTTTTAAACTACAAAGTCATATCATTGTGAATTACAAGATTCCAAGTTTTTCTTCTTACTTTTCTCTTTGCATACCGGTATAATTGACATACTTTAGCATGTTGCTTCTACAATTCCATTCAGATTTGTAAACTTTTCGTCAATCTCCCGAAAGTGTTATTCCACAAACAGATTGTTGTTCGCTGCATGGTAAACTCCTTTGATATCCCACCAGTGTCTTGTTAATTGCAGAGCTCCGTATGTCTTCGGTTAAATCCCATCATGTTAAAATGATCCGCTATCGTTATGCTTGGACTCTGACAGCGCGCACGGGGTGACTTTTCCTATTCACTGCAGCAATGAAGAGAGAGAGAGAGAGGTGTTGAAGTACCAAACGAGTTGAGACCCAGTGAGATAGCGTCCCCTTTTGAGGAAGACTAAATATTTTATTAATCAAATGTTTGTTTTGTGTGTGTTAAATTCAATTTAATTTTTAAAAAAATGTCATGTTTAAATACCTATCACATCACACATTTAGTAATGCCATTTATTGGAAACTCCATGCACAGTAAAACCTGCATGACAGCAAGATCAACTTCCCCTTAGAACCAACTTCTCTGGTTTTAAATAGCCCGTGGCATCGATAAGAGTCAGAAACATTAATTATAGTGTCAAAATGTACTACAAAGTGGATATATGATAATTTTTGTCATGAAATCAGTCTTGTCCAAAACAGAGTTTTGTAAGTGAGTACATCACAATTTACCGGAGGATTGGGCATGGGGTTAACAATATGCACACTTTTGCCAATGATTAACAATTTCCCAGAAACAACACTTTGTGGTCCGCCGCCAACTGCTATGTGGACAATGTTGTCAAGTCTGCATATGGGTGCAATGCACGCACATTTGGCACAGCAAATAGGAGTGAAAATGGGCTTCCATAAAGTTGGTGTAAACTTACAATGCATTTCAACAATATTGCCAGATGGCCACAAATTTATTACATCCGATGTGTTTACTTCTGTGAGTGCGTTAGCTAATTAGATAGCTGGTACTAGCTAGCTAGTAACTACTTTTGGTTATATAATTTTTTTTTGAGCATGCTAGTGAGCCAGGCTAGCAATGAAATCACAGATGAAAGTGGAATGATACTGTAGCTAGCTAAATACATTAAGCTAACACGTAATGTGATGTAGCATGTCAGATGAAAATGTGCAGGCCTTCCCGAGTGGCGCAGCGGTCTAAGACACTGCGGCTTGAGGTGTCACTACAGACCCACGTTCGATCCCAGGCTGTGTCACAGCCGGCCGTGCCTGGGAGACCCATGAAGAGGCATACAATTGGCCTAGGAGAGGGTTTGGCCGGCCGTGATTTCCTTGTCTCATCGCCTTCGAGCGACTCCTTGTGGCGGGCCAGGTGTCTGCAAGCTGACTTCGATCGCCACCTGGACGGCGTTTCCTCCGACACATTGGTGCAGCTGGCTTCCGGGTTAAGCGAGCAGTGAATCAAAAAGCTGTGTGGCTTGGTAGGGTTGTGTTTCGGAGGACGCATGGCTCTCGACCTTCGTCTCTCCCAAGTTCATATTTGCAGCGATGGGATAAGACTGTATCTACAAATTGGGGAGAAAAAAAAAAAAGTACAAAGAAAATAAAAAGATGAAGATGCACATATCTCACGTTGTCTAGCTACCTTGCTAACTGTAGCCTATTTGCATTTAGGGTCAATACAGGGCAGGCATTGGATACCAGCTTGCCAACTAATCATAGGATGTAGCCAGCTTCCTTTCAATAATGTTTAAACTCGAACTGGCTAGATAGCCAACTAATTTAAACTCGGACAAAGATATGGATAGCTAACACGGATTTGCAAGTTAGGTGGCTGACTACCCACTGGGCACAGACATCCACTCAACATCTATTCCATGTTTGTTCATGTTTGAAACAACGTTAATTCAACCAGTGTGTGCCTATTGGGTAGCTAGCATTCGGGGCTTCGCCTGCTAACCCAAAACAACATGCCTGTTCTCATAAAGGCTTAGAGCATATTTTCTAGGGCAAAAATAAATCAAGCATGGCACTTGTCTACTACAAATAGCAAATAACAAAACGTGTCAGCCAGCATTCAGCAACGTACACAGCTAGGTGCATAGTAATGGTGTCAGTGTCACCGGCCTGAATCTATTCTGTAGTTACAGTCCCTCTACTAGCATATAAATTACTTCTAAATTAGAGAAAGTAATTTTTGTCACTATATGTTTATTGAGTGATATTGTATATCCAAACCTGGTGGATTTGTGGGAACCCCTCAACCATATCAGGAGCTGTTCCAGAAGGCTGAGGCAGTGGCCAGACACCAGTCCCACTTCAGAGTAATGGAGGACACTTGAATCGGGTTGGTAACATTTGATCTGGTCAATGGTCAAAATACTATCTGTCCTAGAATTCACCCAACTACCATTGATCATGTAATCAGTGCTGTGTGTATTGTATGTTGTAAGTATATGCCCCTTTCCACTGTGCCAATGGGCCCCAGTCAGTGCCGTGCTGTCACATGTCCTATGTGAATTAGCAGTGAATCACGATCTTTGATTGGCTATGTTCAACTGTGTATTTAATGTTGGCTTCCATGACTGTATGGTGACAGTATTTCTCTCTCTCCCTCCCTCTGTGATATAGAAGCTGAGTCGAATATGGGAGCCGAAGTCGGGCTCCTTCATGACCTGTATTAGTGTTGCGGGGCCTGGAGCTGACCTGCACTGCCATGCCCATCAGGCATGGGCAAATACCTCAGAAGCAGTGGTGTGAAGTACATAAAGGAAAACTACACACAAAAAGTATATTTTGGTATTTCTTTCATTACCCCATTGTTGACATAGTCCCAAAATGTTTTGCTTGTCAGCAATCAAGTTTTCGAGATATGTAACTTTCAAAATACAGACATTATCCCAGTATGACACATTTTGCATCACATTAAGCTGCAATTTGCGTCATATGATGCGATATGCATCATACTGGGATGATTTCTGTATTTCAAAAGTTAGGTGCATTTCCTTTGGTCATCCTTGAGATGCGACCTGTGACCAATTAAACACACCTGTCTTTTTATAAGGTTCCACAGTTGACATTGCATTTCAGAGGAAGAAAGTTGTGTAATTGTTGGAAGAAGGGGAAGCGGTTGAGATTGAAAAATGGCCAGAAACAAAGACTTTCTTCTGAAATGAAGGCTGTTCCATGCGAGAAATTGCCGAGAAACTGAAGATCTCGTACAACGCTGTGTACTACTTCCGTTACAGAAGTGCTCAAACTGGCTCTAACCGGAAGACAAAGAGCAGTGGGAGGCCCAGGTGCACAACTAAGCAAGAGGACAGGTACATCAACTGGCAGCAAGTCCTCAACTGGCAGCTTCATTAAATTGTTCCCGCAAAACACCAGTCTCAATGTCAACAGTGAAGAGGTGACACCGGTATGCTGGCCCTCTAGGCAGAGTTCCTCTGTCCAGTGTCTGTGGTCTTTTTCCCCATCTTAATCTTTTCTTTTTATTGGCCAGTCTGAGATATGGCTTTTTCTTTGCAACTCTGTCTAGAATGCCAGCATCCCACAAATACTGATGCTCCAGATACTCAACTAGTCTAAATAAGGCAAGTTTTATTGCTTCTTTCATCAGGACAACAGTTTTCAGCTGTGCTAACATAATTGCAAAAGTGTTTTCTAATGATCAATTTGCCTTTTAAAATGATAAACTTGGATTAGTTAACAACATGCCATTGGAACACAGGAGCGATGGTTGCTGATAATGGGCCTCTGTACGCCTATGTAGATATTCATTTTTTTTATTTTAAATAGTCAGTTTCCAGCTACAAAAGTAATGTACAACATTAACAATGTCTACATTGTATTTCTGATACATTATATTGGACAAAAAAAAATAATAATTCATTCAAAAACAAGGACTTGTAAGTGACCCCAAACGTTTGAAAGATAGTGTATAAACAGGATTCTATTCAAAACTCAGCCTTCAGAAAGTATTCATACCCCTTGACTTACTCCACATTTTGTTCGGTTACAGCCTGTATTAAAAATGTATTAAATCGTTTTTTTCTCACCCATCTACACACAATACCCTATAATGACAAAGTTAAAACATGTTTTTAGAATCGTTTGCAAATGTATTGAAAAGGAATTACAGAAATATCTCATTTACCTAAGTATTCACACCCCTTTGCTATGACACTCCAATTTGAGCTCAGGTGCATCCAATTACCTTTGATCATCCTTGAGATGTCTCTGCAACTTGGAGTCCACCTGTGACCAATTCAATTGTTTGGATATGATTTCAAAAGAAACACACCTGTCTATATAAAAGATCCCACATTTGACAGTGTATTTCAGAAGAAGTAAAGGAAGAAGTTATGTGATCGTTGGAAGAAGGGGAGATGTTTGAGATAGAGGAAGTGTTGTGTGAAACAAAGCGTGTCAAGTACAGTTAGTGATAAAGTGGATAACAGTAAAGTCCAAGAAGGGAACAAGAAGAGCTCAAATTGTTGTGGAAAATGAGTGAAGAACCGTTGGTTGTTTGAGTATGTTTTTCGGATACGGATGCTCATTTAGGAAACCCTTTTCAAATCACAAGGATGGTGAAGAAGGCGCTGGTGAAAGTTAATGCAGTCAAAGTAACCAGGAGTGGGTTGGTGTTGATATCGTGTCTTTCTAAAAAGCATGACGTGGACTGCTTTGATTCTCAGAGCAGGGAAACCGGTTAACGGTGTTCTCTCTGGAGTCCCATTGGACATTGATAATCAATATCTTAGGCCAAACATTCCAGGATGTAGTTCATGCACGTCACTTGGCCTGTATCTACACATATTAACACAATATATAAAGTGTTGGTCCCATGTTTCTAGAGCTGAAATAAAAGATCCCAGAAATGTTCCATGCACACAAAAGCTTATTTCGCTCAAATTTTGTGCACAAATTTGAGTACGTCTGTTAGTGAGCATTTCTCCTTTGCCAAGATAATCCATCCACCTGGCCGTGTGACATATCAAGAAGCTGATTAAACAGCGTGATCATTACACAGGTGAACCTTGTGCTGGGGGCAATGAAAGGCCACTCTAAAATGTGCAGTTTTGTCCCCCAACACAATGCCACATATATCTAAGTTTTGAGGGAGTGTTAAATTGGCATGCTGACTGCAGGAATGTCCACCAGAGCTGTTGCCAGATAATTTAATGTTTATTTCTCTACCATAAGCCGAGGCTTTGAGAATTTGGAGAATTTGGCAGTACGTCCAACGGGCCTCACAACCACAGACCACGTGTAACCACACCAGCCCAGGACCTTCACATCCGGATTCATCACCTGCAGGGTCATCCCATACCAGCCAACCGGACAGCTGATGAAACTGTGGGTTTGCACAACTGAAGAATTTCTGCACAAACTGTCAGACACCATCTCAGGGAAACACTTGTGTGCTCTTTACGGCTGAATCCCGGTTTCAACTGTCCTGAGGAGATGGCAGACAGCGTGTATGGCGTTGTGGTTGCGAGCGGGTTGCTGATGTCAACGTTATGAACAGAGTGTCCCATGGTGGCGGTGGGGTTATGGTATGGGCAGGCATAAGCTACAGACAACGAACACAATTGCATTTTATCAATGGCAATTTGAATGCACAGAGATACCGTGACGAGATCCTGAGGCCCATTGTCGTGCCATTCATCCACCACCATCATCTCATGTTTCAGAATGATAATGCACAGCCCCATGTTGCAAGAATCTGTAGACAATGGAAGCTGGAAGCTGAAAATGTCCCAGTTCTTTCAGACTCACCAGACATGTCACCCATTGAGCAAGTTTGGGATGCTCTGGATCGACGTGTACAACAGTGTGTTCCAGTTCCCGCCATTATCCAGCAACTTCACACAGCCATTGAAGAGAAGTGGGACAACATTCCACTGGCCACAATCAACAGCCTGTTCAACTCTATGTAAAGGAGACGTGTCACGCTGCATGAGGCAAATGGTCGTCACACCAGATACTGGCTGGTTTTCTGATCCACATTCCTACTTTTGTTTAAGGCATCTGTGGCCAACAGATGCATATCTGTATTCCCAGTCATGTGAAATCCATAGATTAGGGCCTAATGAATGTATTTATTTATTTCAATTGACAGATTTCCTTATATGAACTGTAACTCAGTGAAATCTTTGAAATTGTTGCGTGTTGCGTTTATATTTTTGTTCAGTCTAGAATGGGACAAAGGTGCAAAGTTGATCTATATTATTGATGTTTGATTAAGTGTAAAGCTGGGATAGTTAAATAAAGGTTCAATAGGATGAAAGAGGTTGAGGTGTCAAGGATCGGGGCTATACAGCAAATATCCTATGTGATGGATGCATTGTTGTTAAGGTCTTGTAAGTAAATGTCCTATGTGGAGGCGGTGATAGCATTGAAGGGGCAAGAGGCCACAGTGCTGAAGGTGATATGGTGGGGAATACACCACAACCAGTTGCAAATGTTAGAAGTCAATCAAGTGATCTGGATACACTTACTGTGAAGGTGGATTTTGTAGACTTTATAGCCACAGTTATTAAGTTTTGGGGCATCCAAGACTTCATGGCAGGAGCACTGCAAGGACTACTGACACCAGAAAATGTTTCGCCCTCACAGGATCCTTCTGAGTCTGTGTAGGGACCTGATTAGAATGTTGTTAGAAAAGCAGGCTGATTTAGGTTATTTAAATGTCGTTATTGATAGTTTGTATGGATATACAGTACCAGTCAAAAGTTTGTTTTTTCTTTATTTGTACGATTTTCTACATTGTAGAATAATAGTGAAGACATAAAAACTATGAAATAACACATATGGAATCATGTAGTGACCAAAAATGTGTTGAACGAATCAAAATATATGTTCTGTTTGAGATTCTTCAAAGTAGCAACCCTTTGCCTTGACGAAAAATTTGCACACTCTTGGCATTCTCTTAACCAGCTTCATGAGGTAGTCACCTGGAATGCATTTCAATTAACAGGTGTGCCTTGTTAAAAGTTCATTTGTGGAATTTCTTTCCTTCTTAATGCTTTTGAGTCAATCAGTTGTGTTGTGACAAGGTTGGGGTGGTATACAGAAGATAGCCATATTTGGTAAAAGTCCATATTATGGCAAAAAAACAGCTCAAATAAGCAAATAGAAACGAAAGTCCATCACTACTTTAAGACATGAAGGTCAGTCAATACAGAAAATGTCAAGAACTTGTCAAGAATGTCAAGAGCAGTCGCAAAAACCATCATGTGCTATGATGAAACAGGCTCTCATGAGGACCGCCACCAGAAAGGAAGACCCAGAGTTACCTCTGCTGCAGAGGATAAGTTCATTAGAGGTAACTGCACCTCAGATTGCAGCCCAAATACATGCTTCATATAGTTCAAGTACAGACACATCTCAACTGTTCAGAGGAGACTGCGTGAATCAGGCCTTCATGGTCGAATTGCTACAAAGAAGGATACCAACAATAATAAGATGACTTTCTTGGACCAAGAAACACCAGCAACAGACATTAGACCGGTGGAAATCTGTTCTTTGGACTGAGGAGTCCAAATTCAAGATTTTTGGTTCCAACCGTCATGTCTTTGTGAGACGTAGAGTAAGTGAACGGATGATCTCTGCATGTGTGGTTCTCACTGTGAAGAATGGGGGAGGAGGTGTGATTGTAGGGGCTGCATTGCTGTTGACACTGTCTGTGATTTATTTAGAATTCAAGACACTCTTAACCAGCAAGGCTGCCAATGCATTCTGTAACGAAACGCCATGCCATCTGGTTTGCGCTTAGTTTGACTATCATTTGTTTTTCAACAGGACAATGACCCAAAACACACCTCCAGGCTGTGTAAGGGCTATTTGACCAGGGAGGAGAGTGATGTAGTGCTGGTCTGCATCATATCACCTGACCTCAACCCAATTGAGATGGTTTGGGATGTGTTGGACCACAGAGTGAATGAAAAGCAGCCAACAAGTGCTCAGCAAATGTGGGAACTCCTTCAAAGCTGTTGTAAAAGCATTCCAGGTGAAGCTGGTTGAGAGAATGCCAGGAGTGTGCAAAGCCGTCATCAAGGCAAAGGGTGGCCACTTTCAAGAATCAAATTATATTTTGATTTGCTTACTACATGATTCCATATGTGTTATTTCATAGTTTTTATGTCTTCACTATTATTCTACAATGTAGAAAAGAGTATAGAGGGAACAATGACTGGAGCAAAATACAGGCAAATCCTTGATGAGAAACTGCTTCAGAGTGCAAACGACCTCAGACTGGGCTTAAGATTTATGTTCAAACAGGACAATGACTCCAAGCATACAGCCAAAACAACGCTGGAATGGCTTCAGAACAAGAATGTGAAGGACCTTGATTGGCTCAGCCAAAGCCCAGACTTGGATCCCCATTGAAAATCTGTGGAAAGATGAAGATTGTTGTTCACTGCTGCTCCCCATCAAGTTTACTAGAGCTGGAGGAAAATCTGCAAGGGAGAATCTGAGAAAATCCCCAAATCCAGATGTGAAATGCTGATCCAGACAAACCCAATGCGACTCAAAGCTGTAACCACTGCTTCTACAGTGCATTGACTCAGGGGTGTGAATAGTTATGTAAATTAGTTATTTCCTTATTTCATTTTCAATAAATTTGCAAACATTTCTAAAAACATGTTTCGTCTTCGTCAGTATGGGGTATTGTGTGTAGACGGATGAGATTAGTATGTATTTATGCAGGCTGTACCAAAGTGGAATAAGTCAAGGGGTATAGATACTTTCTGAAGGCCCTGTAACTATTGCTGTACACAACTTCTGCTGTACACACATTTTCTATGTCCATACTGTCTATACACACCAGTATATACATTTTTATATATTTCTCATTCAGATATTTCTTAATTTCTTTATTTTTTTTTTGGGGGGGGGATTTGTGTGTGTATTGTTAGGTATTACTGCACTGGTTGAGCTAGAGCTAGAAACATAAGCATTTCCCTGCACCTGCAATAGCATCTGCAAAATATGTGTACTTGACCAACAATACGATTTGATTTAGAGACGGCACTTCAACAAGCCTATTTCACACCATAGCCTGCTGAATTTCTAAAAATAACTTTCATTTCATTTGGATCTATGCACCAATTAAAAGGTGGCACTGACTCGCCCATGACTTGATGTTTCAGCATTGTCTCAATGAAGAGTTTGGTGTTCACCTAGCTACATGCACGTGCTCTTACAAGCCTGCTAGAGTTAGCAGCAGGCGGACGAGCAATATCCACCATCGTAGTACGGAAGAAGCCTGAGCTGGAATGAGAAGCTAACTGAAGCTGACTAGTTTTCGAAAATCCCTGAGTAGATCTAGCTTTAATAGAAGTATCTCCCACAGAGGTTACCCACGATGTTCCACAACGATTTAAGTCAACAAGTCATCGTTTTAGTCAAAGTTTGGTAAATTTGGGCTTGAAGTGGGAAATCCAAAGTGGGGACTTTTTCTGTGTTTCAGTTTTATTTTGAATGTTACCACCCACCAGCATGGCTTTGTTTACTAAAACTCCCTGGAGTCTATGTCCACGCCCTGCTGAAATCAAATTAGCATAATTAAACAAGTCCACCTAATCTGTCAGTTTAAACTATCTCACATAATCGTCTGTAGCGTCCGAACGATTTGGCCTACAAAAAACGGTTTGGCCGACCACTCCAAAGATGAGAGACTCGCGAACACGATGATGTTCTCCGTTTTACTCTACGATCCACACAAGCATCTTGGGACTCATCTGAAGTCGGTACAACCGATCTGCCAACTTCTGTGGCATCCAAACTGTTTGGGCGACACACTAAGGTGTACACTGTGGAAAGATGAGACTCTCACAAACTTTGTTCTGCTCTAGGACACCCACAGGCCTCACAAGACTCGTCTGAAGGTCCCCCTGTACCCGTTGAAAAAAATGTATGAATCGAATTATGGTATGTTGTATGGAGAATGTTTAGTGACCAAAAAACTGGCTTAGACAGGGCGTACACACATATGGGGTTGAATACAACAACAACAACACAAAAGATCTTTCTTATATCTCTCATCAACTCAGCAAAAAAGAAACGTCCTCTCACTTTCAACTGCGTTTATTTTCCACAAACTTAACATGTGTAAATATTTCTACGGACATAACATTCAACAACTGAGACATAAACTGAACAAGTTCCACAGACATGTGACTAACAGAAATTGAATAATTGTGTACCTGAACAAAGGGGGGTTCAAAATCAAAACTAACAGTCAGTATCTAGTGTGGCCACCAGCTGCATTAAGTACTGTAGTGCATCTCCTCCTCATGGACTGCACCAGATTTGCCCGTTCTTGCTGTGAGATGTTACCCCACTCTTCCACCAAGGCACCTGCAAGTTCCCCGACTTTTCAGGGGGGGGGTGGCCTTAGCCCTCACACTCTGATCCAACAGGTCCCAGTCGTGCTCAATGGGATTGAGATCTGGGCTCTTCGCTGGCCATGGAAGAACACTGACATTCCGGTCTTGCAGAAAATCACACACAGAATGAGCAGTATGGCTGGTGGCATTGTCATGCTGGAGGGTCATGCCAGGATGAGCCTGCAGGAAGGGTACCACATGAGGGAGGAGGATAGCTTCCCTGTAACGCACAGCGTTGAGATTGCCTGCAATGACAACAAGCTCAGTCCAATGATGCTGTGACATACCGCCCCAGACCATGACAGACCCTCCACCTCCAAATTCCCGCTCCAGAGTACAGGCCTCGGTGTACTGCTCATTCCTTCGACGATAAACGCAAATTCAACCATCACCACTGGTGAGACAAAACCGCGACTCGTCAGTGAAGAGCACTTTTTGACAGTCTTGTCTCGTCCAGCGATGGTGGGTTTGTGCCCATAGGCAACGTTGTTGTCGGTGATGTCTGGTGAGGACCTGCCTAACAACAAACCCTCAGTCCAGCCTCTCTCAGCCTATTGCGGACAGTCTGAGCACTGATGGAGGGATTGTGCGTTCCTGGTGTAACTCGGGCAGTTATTGTTGCCAGCCTGTACCTGTCCCACAGGTGTGTTCGGATGTACCGATCCTGTTCAGGTGTTGTTACATGTGGTCTGCCACTGTGAGGACGATCAGCTGTCCATCATGTCTTTGAAAGACAGGGTCTTGAAAAAGGGACATTTCTTTTTTTGCTGAGTTTTGTGGCAAAGAAGGGGGTCGAGTGATAAATGGCAGATATGTGAGAGCAGAACTAATAAACGGGCTCTGCCCGATCACTAAAATGGCCACCCCTGTCAGAACTACAGATCACAAAATGGCCGACCGCCAAAACTACAAGTCCCAGAAGCCAGGGGAACCCTCAGGAGGTGGAGCCGACCAACAGATAAAGGGTCAAGAAAAACCAGGAAGAGGAAGAGAGAGGGCTGGAAGGATCTATGAAGAATAGAGAAAGAGACAATGGAGATTGGCTAGATTTACCGTGTATGAGCTGGATTGTTTTGGCGTTTGGACCTGGACCTACCGAGGACCCGATTCGTGTACCGAAAATGTACATCATTTGTCAATTTTCACAAATCTTTTAGCTAGTCTGTAGTCCAAAAAATGTGATCATTTTATAAATGGTAGGCCTATATTTGCACGATATGTTACAACCTTGCTCAAGATTGTAACAAACAATGAGGAAACACACACTGAGTAAAGGAATAACAAAACAAATTTATTCCATAAGTAAAGATAAAAATCACCACAATAATCAGATGAGGCATGAAGGTCAGTAAATTAGGTGTCAACTGCCAAAACCACAACAAAACAACCAAAAGTATGCATGGTGAGAGGAATCTCTTGCTGAATAGGGAAACAGGGGCTTTATGCCACAGCTGTGCTTTCACAGGTCAGCATCAGCACTGACGACCCTCCCAGCTCCGCCCACCAATCTCCTGCAGGAAGTCAGCACAGCAAAGCCCAGGAGACAGAGCAGGGAGGGGGCGTCACAGATATGATTGCATTTTGCAACCCTGCTCTCCTCGTCGCCCCAATATGACAGTATTGGGGAAAAAGAGATGACAAGATGACAGTATTATCTGGGGGGAAAAAGACTGTAGTAAATACTAATGTCCCCCAAAACATGACACCTTTAAACTATAGTACATACTACAGTATTTAATTTGCATACACCTTGCCCATTCCACTCCCCCATATCCCAATTTGTGCCACCCATAAGTGAGAAACCTAATGTACATGGCAAATATATATGATATATTGTGTTTTCTACAGGTTACAGGAAAGAGTAGAAGCTAGAACCTGTCTGTTCAGAGCCCTGTCTTATTGGATCTAACTACAGATTATAGACTATTTTAATGTTTTCTCAAGCAGAGCCTTCACTTCTATGTCAAAGATAATTCAGCAAAAACACTATAGTAAATACTACAGAAATGTCTGCAAAAGCACTACAGTAAATATTACAGTAGACTGTACTACACTGCCCTACAAAGGATAAATGCAGTAACTACACTTTTGGCCAAAATTGAGTTAAGATTGAAATCAGTCTTTGTATTATCTGTTTTATCTTGTGACAAAGTGTTCAATTCTGTTCCGTTTCAGAGAAAGTGGAGTGTGACTGGCGGGAGACTCTGGCAGCGCCCAGAATCCAAGGAAAAAACCAAGGCAGTTTTTTTTTTTTTAATTTTATTTTTATTTCACCTTTATTTAACCAGGTAGGCTAGTTGAGAACAAGTTCTCATTTGCAACTGCGACCTGGCCAAGATAAAGCATAGCAGTGTGAACAGACAACACAGAGTTACACATGGAGTAAACAATTAGCAAGTCAATAACACAGTAGAAAAAAATGGGCAGTCTATATACAATGTGTGCAAAAGGCATGAGGAGGTAGGCGAATAATACAATTTTGCAGATTAACACTGGAGTGATAAATGATCAGATGGGCATGTACAGGTAGAGATATTGGTGTGCAAAAGAGCAGAAAAGTAAATAAATAAAAACAGTATAAAAACAGTATGGGAATGAGGTAGGTGAAAAAGGGTGAGCTATTTACCTATAGACTATGTATAGCTGCAGCGATCGGTTAGCTGCTCGGATAGCTGATGTTTGAAGTTGGTGAGGGAGATAAAAGTCTCCAACTTCAGCGATTTTTGCAATTCGTTCCAGTCACAGGCAGCAGAGTACTGGAACGAAAGGCGGCCAAATGAGGTGTTGGCTTTAGGGATGATCAGTGAGATACACCTGCTGGAGCGCGTGCTACGGATGGGTGTTGCCATCGTGACCAGTGAACTGAGATAAGGCGGAGCTTTACCTAGCATGGACTTGTAAATGACCTGGAGCCAGTGGGTCTGGCGACGAATATGTAGTGAGGGCCAGCCGACTAGAGCATACAAGTCGCAGTGGTGGGTGGTATAAGGTGCTTTAGTGACAAAACGGATGGCACTGTGATAGACTGCATCCAGTTTGCTGAGTAGAGTGTTGGAAGCCATTTTGTAGATGACATCGCCGAAGTCGAGGATCGGTAGGATAGTCAGTTTTACTAGGGTAAGCTTGGCAGCGTGAGTGAAGGAGGCTTTGTTGCAGAATAGAAAGCCGACTCTGGATTTGATTTTTGATTGGAGATGTTTGATGTGAGTCTGGAAGGAGAGTTTGCAGTCTAGCCAGACACCTAGGTACTTATAGATGTCCACATATTCAAGGTTGGAACCATCCAGGGTGGTGATGCTAGTCGGGCATGCGGGTGCAGGCAGCGATCGGTTGAAAAGCATGCATTTGGTTTTACTCGCGTTTAAGAGCAGTTGGAGGCCACGGAAGGAGTGCTGTATGGCATTGAAGCTCGTTTGGAGGTTTGATAGCACAGTGTCCAATGACGGGCCGAAAGTATATAGAATGGTGTCGTCTGCGTAGAGGTGGATCAGGGAATCGCCCGCAGCAAGAGCAACATCATTGATATATACAGAGAAAAGAGTCGGCCCGAGAATTGAACCCTGTGGCACCCCATAGAGACTGCCAGAGGACCGGACAGCATGCCCTCTGATTTGACACACTGAACTCTGTCTGCAAAGTAATTGGTGAACCAGGCAAGGCAGTCATCCGAAAAACCGAGGCTGTTGAGTCTGCCGATAAGAATTTGGTGATTGACAGAGTCGAAAGCCTTGGCGAGGTCGATGAAGACGGCTGCACAGTACTGTCTTTTATCGATGGCGGTTATGATATCATTTAGTACCTTGAGTGTGGCTGAGGTGCACCCGTGACCGGCTCGGAAACCAGATTGCACAGCGGAGAAGGTACGGTGGGATTCGAGATGGTCAGTGACCTGTTTGTTGACTTGGCTTTCGAAGACCTTAGATAGGCAGGGCAGGATGGATATAGGTCTATAGCAGTTTGGGTCCAGGGTGTCTCCCCTTTGAAGAGGGGGATGACTGCGGCAGCTTTCCAATCCTTGGGGATCTCAGACGATATGAAAGAGAGGTTGAACAGGCTGGTAATAGGGGTTGCGACAATGGCGGCAGATAGTTTCAGAAATAGCGGGTCCAGATTGTCAAGCCCAGCTGATTTGTACGGGTCCAGGTTTTGCAGCTCTTTCAGAACATCTGCTATCTGGATTTGGGTAAAGGAGAACCTGGAGAGGCTTGGGTGAGGAACTACGGGGGGCGGAGCTGTTGGCCGAGGTTGGAGTAGCCAGGCGGAAGGCATGGCCAGCCGTTGAGAAGTGCTTATTGAAGTTTTCGATAATCATGGATTTATCGGTGGAGACAGTGTTTCCTAGCCTCAGTGCAGTGGGCAGCTGGGAGGAGGTGCTCTTGTTCTCCATGGACTTCACAGTGTCCCAGAACTTTTTGGAGTTGGAGCTACAGGATGCAAACTTCTGCCTGAAGAAGCTGGCCTTAGCTTTCCTGACTGACTGCGTGTATTGGTTCCTGACTTCCCTGAACAGTTGCATATCATGGGGGCTATTCGATGCTATTGCAGTCCGCCACAGGATGTTTTTGTGCTGGTCGAGGGCAGTCAGGTCTGGAGTGAACCAAGGGCTGTATCTGTTCTTGGTTCTGCATTTTTTGAACGGAGCATGCTTATCCAAAATGGTGAGGAAGTTACTTTTAAAGAATGACCAGGCATCCTCAACTGACGGGATGAGGTCAATGTCCTTCCAGGATACACGGGCCAGGTCGATTAGAAAGGCCTGCTCACAGAAGTGTTTTAGGGAGCGTTTGACAGTGATGAGGGGTGGTCGTTTGACTGCGGCTCCGTGGCGGATACAGGCGATGAGGCAGTGATCGCTGAGATCCTGGTTGAAGACAGCGGAGGTATATTTGGAGGGCCAGTTGGTCAGGATGACGTCTATGAGGGTGCCCTTGTTTACAGAGTTAGGGTTGTACCTGGTGGGTTCCTTGATGATTTGCGTGAGATTGAGGGCATCTAGCTTAGATTGTAGGACTGCCGGGGTGTTAAGCATATCCCAGTTTAGGTCACCTAACAGAACAAACTCTGAAGCTAGATGGGGGCGATCAATTCACAAATGGTGTCCAGGGCACAGCTGGGAGCTGACGGGGGTCGGTAGCAGGCGGCAACAGTGAGAGACTTGTTTCTGGAGAGAGTAATTTTCAGAATTAGTAGTTCAAACTGTTTGGGTATGGACCTGGAAAGTATGACATTACTTTGCAGGCTATCTCTGCAGTAGACTGCGACTCCGCCCCCTTTGGCAGTTCTATCTTGACGGAAGATGTTATAGTTGGTTACTGCACTATGGCTTTGTTCCACTGTGTTGTGACTGCAGTTACCTGCTCTGACCTACAAAGTCAAAGATCAGTAACTATGGAAACTGTAAAACTGAGAAAATGGCTTCAAAATTTATTTGCTGTCTACCTTTACAAAAAAATATTGCAGTTTTAAAATTGCAGTAAAAGTGCAGTAGCTGCAGTCTACTGTGGTATTTTAGATGCAGTGATTGCAGAGTAACTGCAGTGGATTGCAATTATACTGCACTCTAAATGCATTTACACTGCAAAATTACTGCAGTTATACTGCACTCTGCCCGTAATCCTTTTTCGTAAGGGTAGCTAAATATGTTTTAGGTAGATATGGTGCGTGTGTCCGACTCCAAGCCCCCACAACTGAATAGAGCAGAGCATAAATCATGAGCACACTGCTTACAAAACAGCTGAGAGCTCTCCATGCAGATTCAGCCCGTGTCACCCAACTTAATCCAGCAAAGTGGACTCTGTAATCAACACAAACTCCCACCAAAGCACACAATCATTAGAAATACTTGCTCAACAAACCACAACACAACAACAACTGAATGATCTCCGTTGGAGACTATCCTACCAACGGGACATTAAAAACTGTAATATCTTATGAACGACGACATGGTTAATATACAGTTGGCTGGGTTGGATATTATAAAATAAGGATTTGCTGGAGTCCAAGTCAAACTAAGATTCTTTATTTTGATGAGCTCAGGAGAATAGCAGAGTGTGTTTCACTCAGTGAAAGGCACATATATCTTTATAGTTTCTGTTCTTGGCCGGAATTCTCAGTTCCTGTTTTTATCTACACAAGGAAACAGGTGTGGCTGGTTTGCAACACAGGAAGATACTCCCAAGTACAGGAGATTATAATAGGACACTCTGGCAGTGCCCGGACACTCTGGCAGCGCCCGGACACTCTGGCAGCGCCTGGACAGGCGGGAGACTCTGGCAGCACCGGAGTGATGGGCGGCTCTGGCAGCTCCTGACTGATGGGCGGAGACCTACAGGAGGCCTGGTGCGTGGAGGAGGCACGGGATGGCCCGGGCTGTGGGGGAGCACTGGAGCTCTGGTGTGCAGCCTTGGCACCACTCTTCCAGGCTGGATGACCACTTTAGCCCGGCCCCTCCAGAGTGCAGGCACAGGTTTAACAGGGCTGTGGGTGAGCACTGGAGATCTGGTGCATACCACTCACACCTCTCCCGTAGGCTCCAGCGCCTCGGAGACACAGCACGCAGAGCCGGCGCAAGATACCCTGGGCCGAAACGGCAAACACGCTGAGCCAGCACAATACGCCCTGGCTGGATGCCCACTCTCGCGTGGCACTTGTGGGGGGCTGGCCTATAGCGCACTGGGCTATGAGCGCAGACTGGCGACACATAACACGGTGCCTGACCAGTACTGCGCTTCTTCTGGTAAATACAGGGAGTTGGCTCAGGTCTAATCGCCTGACTCCGCCAATCTCCCCGTGTGCCCGCCCCAAAAATTATTTGGGGGCTGCCTCTCGTGCCTGTTGTGCTGCCTTACCTCATATCGCTGCCGCTCAGCTTTCGCTGCCTCCAGTTCTTCTTTGGGGCAGCGATATTCCCCAGCCTGTGCCCAGGGTCCCTTGCCGCCCAATATCTCCTCCCAAGTCCAGGCGTCCTGAACCCTCGTCTCCCTGTTACCATGCTGCTTGGTCCGTTTGTGGTGGGTAGTTCTGTAACGATTCTTGTCTTCGGATGATGAGTATGAAAGGTCGGACCAATGCGCAGTGTGGTAAGTGTTCCTGTTACTTTTAACAACTACCCACAACCCATAGTGGGAAAACAGGCTGCCTATGTATGGTTCACAATCAGAGACAACGATTGACAGCTGCCTCTGATTGGGAACCATACCAGGCCAAACACCTAGACATATAACACATAGAACAAAACATAGAATGCCCACCCCAACTCACGCCCTGACCAAACTAAAATATAGACATAAAAAAGGAACTAAGGTCAGGACGTGACAATTAAAATGTTCCATTACAGTACCACTGTCCATATTTTCAAGCATAGTGATGGCTGCATCATGTTATGGGTATGCTTGTAATCGTTAATTACTGGGAGTTTTCAGGATAAAAAATAAACAAATTCATGCGAAGCACAGGCAAAATCCTAGAAAACCTGGTTCCGTCACACCTTGATCAGTTTCACCTGTCCTCATTATTGTCTCCACCCCCTCCAGGTGTCGCTTGTTTTCCCCAGT
Source organism: Oncorhynchus keta (assembly GCF_023373465.1). Taxonomy (NCBI): domain Eukaryota; kingdom Metazoa; phylum Chordata; class Actinopteri; order Salmoniformes; family Salmonidae; genus Oncorhynchus; species Oncorhynchus keta. Next base: position 41,384,686 of record NC_068429.1, read on the forward strand.
GTATTTATCCCTGTGTTTCCTGTCTCTCTGTGCCAGTTCGTCTTGTATGTTTCCAAGTCAACCAGCGGTTTTCCCGTTCTCCTGCTTTTTGCATTCTACTTTTTCTAGTCCTCCCGGTTTAGACCCTTGCCTGTTTCTGGACTTTGTACCCGCTGTTGTAGTTTTTGTTACATATAGAGACAGATATGACACTATTGAGCAAAGATAGGTATACATTAGACCACAAACAGAAAGCGGACAGGAAACCAAAGATTAAACAGACATAAGTGTAATGGCCGAAGCCATACGTGCTTTACTGTACATAAGGGCTTAGGGCAAAGAGGAGGAGGTGACCCTTAAATACATGATCTATTATGGAAGGAGCAGGACATCATTATAAAGATTAGATAGAGAGGGTAAAGGCCATAAGTGCATAGGGTAAGATAGATATACATTCATTTTAGGACATGAGAGGGTCCTGCCCCCATTGTAATCTAATCAAGAGTGGATAAAGGCGTTATTAGGCATGAACATGGAAGAAGCCTGGACTGAAAGATAATGGTGACCGATGACTTGAGGGAAGTAACTTCATTAACATATGGAATGGACTCATATACTGTGTGTGTATAAAGACAGAGCCAGTGCTCTGGGAAAGTGTGTGTTCTGCAGACCATCTAGGCTTCTGATATGTTTGTATTAGAGGCCTATATTGAATTCACAAGTTCTTGTAAGTGTTCAATTTTGTTACGATTCTCCACGACACCGCCTCCCTGACCATTCTGCCTGCCTTGACTATGAGCCTGTCTGCCACTCTGTACCTCCTGTACTCTGATCTTGTTTTGACCTTTTTGCTTGTTCACGATCATTCTCTTGCCGACCCCTTTGGATTAATAAACTTTGTAAGACTCCAACCATCTGCCTCCTGCGTCTGCATTTGGGTCTCGCCTTGTGCCATGATAGGTTCAGTCTGCTTTCCACTAAACAATAGGATATGAATTCACCTTTCAGCAGGACAATAACCCAAAACACAAGACCAAATCTACACTGGAGTTGCTTACCAAGATGTGTCTTCCCCTATTCCTGAGTGGCTGAGTTACAGATTTGATTTAAATCTGCTTGAAAATCTATGTCAAGAATTGAGTTCTCCAAAGCTTTGGCATCTTCCAGAATTAAGGCCGCAAATCCACCATAGAAATAGTTAGAATGAATAATGTGAAGTTCCAGAAATATGGATAACTATTGCATACAAGGTGCAACCTTTGGTAGGCTGCTGGCAGACTTTGGATGCGGTACAGGAAATCCACGTCAGCCTGGGCTCGTGGTTCACACTGGGTAAGTGAAATGATAGGTTGCAATAATAGGAGTGATCATGCATGCAGCAATTGACATGTAACTATAACCCAGCGAACAACAAACGTTCCCACAACTTTATAGACGTGCAAGGAATGTTTCCAAGAGACCATTTCTTGATGTAAAATAGAACTTACCCAAAACTTGGTTATCATGTTCTCAGAGTGTAAGATATTACGTTTATTGACATGTTAAATGAGAATGATGTAAGAACATTCATTTTAGGAAAATATTCCATCAACATCCCACCAAATGTATACAAAACATGCTTGCCATGTTCTCAGAATATAAGATATTCTAAACATGTTTCATGGGAACGTTGCAAGAACATTGTTCTGAGGGTTAGGTGAATATTCCATCAACGTCCCACCAAAACATACATAGAACATGGTTGCCATGTTCTGAGAATATAAAACGTTAATGTTCTAGACACGTTTCATGGGAACGTTGCAAGAATGTTCCTGTATATCAGTTATCAGGACGTCGTCTGATGGTCCCAAAGAAACGTTTTCCAAAAATCAACAATTGTTTTCATCATCACAGCAAACTAGGAACATTCCCATAACATTAGCTAAGATTCCCATGAAGTTCGAGTTAGGGTGGCCAAAGAGCTCTTTTTCATGTCATCTGACCATAGTACAACCTGGAGTTTGACAAACAAGTTCTTTGACCACACACACCAGTGGTGAGGTTTACTTAAAAAACAGAAGAATATGAAATATCCCTCCTGAATCCTCCTCCCCCTCCCCCCTCTCCTCCCTCTCGCAGATGACTTCGTCAACCATTTTGAAAAGAAGGTCGACGACATCCGATCCTTGTTTGCTAAGTCAAACGACACCGCTGGTTCTGCTCACACTGCCCTACCCTGTGCTCTGACCTCTTTCTCCCCTCTCTCTCCAGATGAAATCTCGCGTCTTGTGACGGCTGGCCGCCCAACAACCTGCCCGCTTGACCCTATCCCCTCCTCTCTTCTCCAGACCATTTCCGGAGACCTTCTCCCTTACCTCACCTCGCTCATCAACTCATCCCTGACCGCTGGCTACGTCCCTTCCGTCTTCAAGAGAGCGAGAGTTGCACCCCTTCTGAAAAAAACTTACACTCGATCCCTCCGATGTCAACAACTACAGACCAGTATCCCTTCTTTCTTTTCTCTCCAAAACTCTTGAACGTGCCGTCCTTGGCCAGCTCTCCCGCTATCTCTCTCAGAATGACCTTCTTGATCCAAATCAGTCAGGTTTCAAGACTAGTCATTCAACTGAGACTGCTCTTCTCTGTATCACGGAGGCGCTCCGCACTGCTAAAGCTAACTCTCTCTCCTCTGCTCTCATCCTTCTAGACCTATCGGCTGCCTTCGATACTGTGAACCATCAGATCCTCCTCTCCACCCTCTCCGAGTTGGGCATCTCCGGCGCGGCCCACGCTTGGATTGCGTCCTACCTGACAGGTCGCTCCTACCAGGTGGCGTGGCGAGAATCTGTCTCCTCACCACGCGCTCTCACCACTGGTGTCCCCCAGGGCTCGGTTCTAGGCCCTCTCCTATTCTCGCTATACACCAAGTCACTTGGCTCTGTCATAACCTCACATGGTCTCTCCTATCATTGCTATGCAGACGACACACAATTAATCTTCTTTCCCTTCTGATGACCAGGTGGCAAATCACATCTCTGCATGTCTGGCAGACATATCAGTGTGGATGACGGATCACCACCTCAAGCTGAACCTCGGCAAGACGGAGCTGCTCTTCCTCCCGGGAAGGACTGCCCGTTCCATGATCTCGCCATCACGGTTGACAACTCCATTGTGTCCTCCTCCCAGAGCACTAAGAACCTTGGCGTGATCCTGGACAACACCCTGTCGTTCTCAACTAACATCAAGGCGGTGGCCCGTTCCTGTAGGTTCATGCTCTACAACATCCGCAGAGTACGACCCTGCCTCACACAGGAAGCGGCGCAGGTCCTAATCCAGGCACTTGTCATCTCCCGTCTGGATTACTGCAACTCTCTGTTGGCTGGGCTCCCTGCCTGTGCCATTAAACCCCTACAACTCATCCAGAACGCTGCAGCCCGTCTGGTGTTCAACCTTCCCAAGTTCTCTCACGTCACCCTGCTCCTATGCTCTCTCCACTGGCTTCCAGTTGAAGCTCGCATCCGCTACAAGACCATGGTGCTTGCCTACGGAGATGTGAGGGGAACGGCACCTCAGTACCTCCAGGCTCTGATCAGGCCCTACACCCAAACAAGGGCACTGCATTCATCCACCTCTGGCCTGCTCGCCTCCCTACCACTGAGGAAGTACAGTTCCCGCTCAGCCCAGTCAAAACTGTTCGCTGCTCTGGCCCCCAATGGTGGAACAAACTCCCCACGACGCCAGGACAGCGGAGTCAATCACCACCTTCCGGAGACACCTGAAACCCCACCTCTTTAAGGAATACCTAGGATAGGATAAAGTAATCCTTCTCACCCCCCCCCCCTTAAAAGATTTAGATGCACTATTGTAAAGTGGCTGTTCCACTGGATGTCATAAGGTGAATGCACCAATTTGTAAGTCGCTCTGGATAAGAGCGTCTGCTAAATGACTTAAATGTAAGAAAAGTACCTAATTACAAAGGTAATAATTTGAACCTCGATTCTTTTCTCGATTTAAAAAGAAGACTTGTTTAAAAGAATGCTTTGGGATTTTGCCAATGGGGCCCTTTATCTACTTCCCCAGATTCTTCTGATTCTGGGGAAGAAGATAAAGGGCTTCATTGCCAAAATCCCGAAGCATCCCTTTAAACAAAATATTTTTCTCTGAGCAATTTTATTTACAGAAAATATACAGAACAAAAACATAAACATGGAACTTGCAACAATTCCAAGGATTTAAATAAATTCATTAGGCCCTAATCCACGGATTTCACATCACCGAGAATAAAGATATGCATCTGTTGGTAAGAGATATCTTCAAGAAAATAGTCCTCACAATGGGCCTCATGAGCTCGTCATGGTATTTTGGGGCATTCAAGTAGCCATTGATAAAATGCAATTGTGTTCGTTGTCTGTAGCTTATGCCTGCCCGTGCCATAAACCCACTCTATTCACAATGTTGACATCAGCAAACCGCTCACCCACATGACGCCATACACATGGTCTGCGGTTGTGAGCATTTCACTGTAAGGCCTACCTACACCTGTTGTATTCGGCGCACGTGACAAATAAACTTTGATTTGATTTGAGGCTGGTTGGATGTACGTTGGAGGCGGCTTTATATAGAGAAATTAACATTACATTCTCTGGCAACAGCTCTAGTGGACATTCCTGCAGTCAGCATGACAATTGCACGCTCCCTCAAAACTTGAGACATCTGTGGCATTGTCTTGAGTGACAAAACAGCACATTTTTTGAGTGGCCTTTTATTATCCCCAGCACAAGGCGCACTTGTGTAATTATCATGCTGTTTAATCCGCTACTTGATATGCCACACCTGTCAGATTATCTTGGCAAAGAACAAATGCTTACTAACAGGGATGTTAACAAATTTGTGCACCAAACTTGAGAGAAAAAAGCTTTTTGTGGGAATGGAACATATCTGGGTTATTTTATTTCAGCTCGTGAAACATGGGACCAACACTTTACATGTTGCATTTATGTTTTTGTTCAGTGTAAAATAGACTATATATACACAAATGTATAAGGACACCTTCAAATAACTGGATTTGGCTATTTCAGCCACACCCATTGCTGACAGGTTTATAAAATGAAGCACACAGCCATGCAATCTCCATTGGCAGTAGAATGGCCCTTACTGAGAAGCTCAATGACTTTCAACGTGGCACCGTCATAGGATACCACCTTTCCAACAAGTTGGTCAAATTTCTGCCCTGCTAGAGCTGCCCCAGTCCACTGTACGTGCTGTTATTGTGAAGTGGACACATCTTGAAGAAGTATTCCCAGTGGCAATTATAGCATGTAAATCTTGGTGGGGCAAACTCCCCCCAAATTGTAGGATGCATGCCAGCAAAACCACTACACAACACTAAACAATACTGTACATTAATTGCACTATAACGGTGACGAACAGTGCCCACAAACTGGGCCTACATAAAGCTTTTCCAACTGCAGTCCCAACACCTTACCACTGCTACACCTGGCTATCAGTGGAGACTTGTCTGGCAGCGAACCAGTTCATTCAGCCTCATTTACTGCCTTTGAAAAAAAGATATGCTTTAACAAATGTGGTTTCAACTGACAATTGAGATGTACAAACTACGGCATAAGGTGACGACGAGTGGATAAGAGGCAATCCGTAATTTCTATTAAGACATTAATGAGCGAGCTGGGATGGACGTAGTCAATATAACTATTTGTTTAGCACTTTTGAAATGTACAGCGACAGAATTCAGAACATCGGCCCTTCTTACAGTGTTCTCCCAGTACACCAAGTCAGAACCATAGGATAAATAAAGGGGGCATATAAGCAGACAATGAAAGCTTTGACAATATTCAATGATTACATTTAGCTAAAACAGGCTATGGATGATCGTTCAAAACTTATTTTCCAAGTTGGAGCTTGTTTTTCCCAGTTTTTCCCAGTTCCCAGTTGTTCCCAGTTACCTTAAACTCAGTGAAGTCTGAGATATTCCAGTTCTGAGTTTCCAGTTGTTTTGAATGCGGCAAAAGTCATGCCTGCTTGACAGCATGGCCAATGTTAAATGTTTATTCTTTTAAATTTGCCAGGAAAAAAGACCCTTAAACTCAGACTTGGACCACACACCCACTCCACTGAATACCAGGCTAGTGATTGCTTTGCAATGCTTAGCCACTGATTCCTTCCAAACTCATTGTTGAATTTGCAATTTCAAACTTGTTGTATAATGTTCAACTCCAACGGCCGATCAGCACTGATACGTTTTATCTATAATTTCTCTTCATAATTTCTCTTCATATGACAAGGATTGATAAGGGTTTGCCAGTTGATTGTCGACTTGATTCATGACAATGACTGCTAGCTTGTTAGCTAAGATTTTGAAAGTATCAATCAAATCAAAGCTACGGTAGATATGTGATTTGACGTCATTGTATCTGTGGTCAATGACCTTGTATGGAACATTTCTGGCATCTTTTATTTTAGCTCTTGAAACATGGGACCAACACTTTACATATTCCATTTATTTGTTTTTGGTCAGAGTAATTGGTTGTTTTGTCTTCTTTCTACCAATGTAATTCAAATGGAAACGGCCCAAGCTGCTTGCTATAGTTAGCACGCTGGTTAGTCTGTCAGGCAAGAAAATAAAATTTGGGCTGCACTCTTGTAGCGTCAACCTCAGCTGTCAGCTAACTAGCCGCTGAAATGAATTGACTAATTTGTGTTTATCTGTTGGCCTTAGTTTATGGTTTGTCATGTTTGCTAGGTGCAGACATTCATAGGCTATACATTGCCTCGTTTTCCTATTATTTGACAGCTTAGCTGTTGTGTTAGGGTAGTGTAGATGCCCGTGCAATGGAGCTCATATGATGAGTTGGATATATGTTTACATAGCCAGCTAACAAGTTGCTTGTTGTATCCTGTTTCTACAGATGCAATTCATTTGGAAACTGACCCAGCTTTGTAACTAATCAGCTAACATTGGCAAACTATGTAGTTAGTCTGTCAGGCAACAAAGCAATAGTTGATTGGAGTAGAGAGAGAGAGAATCGAATGGGAGGCTTGTAACTATATCACACAATGAATTATGGACACCCATTCTTAGGAAAATGGTTTGTGTATGGTTGAGAAAGAGAGGAAGGAAGAGAGAGACGTGTGTGTGTGTGAGAGAGGTTATGTTGCTGACCACTATTGCATTCTATTTGTTCCCCTCCTTCGGTTACTCTTTTCCACTAGATCAGTGAAAGGGAAGGGAGTGATGTGAGCTCAGCAGCAAAAGGCAAGGAGGAAGAGGAGTTAGAGATGATTGGAGGGATAGAGATGTGGAGCGAGGAGGGAGGAGTGGGGCAAGAGGAGAGTGGAGGGAGAGAGGAAGAAGAGGGAGAGAGGAAGAGGAGGGAAGGAGAGGAGAGTGAAGAGGGAGAGTGGAGGGAGAGGAACATGGAGAGGAAGAGGGAAAGAAAGTAGCAGTCTCAGTAACCTGAGAGGGAGGAGACCTGGAGGAGACCTATTATTTTCTCTTTGTTTGTTATTTAATAAACACCCTTGAAACTGAGCTAATACAATTCTGTCCGAGTCTGATCTGTGTAAACGTCTTTACCAAACCCCCTGGTCTGCCACAGAATTTAGAACCAAATACTTTTATTATTTTACTGGGTGACTTTTACATTAGTAACTTTCTATTAAGGTATCTATACTTTAATCATGTATGACAATTGGTATCACGACGAAGGATATGACCCAGACACAGGAAGCGATCGGAGACTGTCGACAGGAAGTCCATGCTGCACGATGAGCTGGGCCATCTCCTTGGCTGATGGTAACTTGGGGAGGGGGATGAAATGGGTGGCTTTAGAAAACCTATCCACCACTGTAGGGATGGTGGTGTTGCCATCATAAGGAGGGAGACCAGTGCCAAAGTCCAGGGATATATGGGACCAGGGGTGATGAGGAACAGGGAATGGTTGAAGGAGGCCAGCCGGAGCTTGCCACGGAGTCTTATTCTGAGCACACACCATGCATGCTGCGACAAATGCGGAGAAGTCAGAAACTAGTGAGCCACCAAAAGCATTGCCGGAGGAAGGCCAGGGTTCGGCGGGAGCCAGGTGGCAGGTTAGCTTAGAGGAATGAGCCCACTCCAGGACCGGGGACCGAGCCCCCCCCCCATCCCATAGTTCCTCTCAGGGGGATTGAGACAATGGGACAGGAAGACACAGGGATGCAGCTTTTGGTCCCGGGCAGACCGCTGGGACAGGACGGCCCTCACTCCAACATCAGAAGCATAGACCTCTACCACGAATAGTTGGAACAGGTTCAGATGCATCAGGATGGGGGCTGTGATGAACCGATACTTCAGATATGAAGACGCCCGGTCAGCAGCTGGGGACAACGTGAACAGAACCTTGGGAGAGAGGGTGCTGTAGTCCTGAATGAAGCGGTGGTATGGGACAACGTGAACAGAACCTTGGGAGAGAGGGTGCTGTAGTCCTGAATGAAGCGGTGGTATGGGACAACGTGAACAGAACCTTGGGAGAGAGGGTGCTGTAGTCCTGAATGAAGCGGTGGTATGGGACAACGTGAACAGAACCTTGGGAGAGAGGGTGCTGTAGTCCTGAATGAAGCGGTGGTATGGGACAGCGTGAACAGAACCTTGGGAGGAGGGTGCTGTAGTCCTGAATGAAGCGGTGGTATGGGACAACGTGAACAGAACCTTGGGAGAGAGGGTGCTGTAGTCCTGAATGAAGCGGTGGTATGGGACAACGTGAACAGAACCTTGGGAGAGAGGGTGCTGTAGTCCTGAATGAAGCGGTGGTATGGGACAACGTGAACAGAACCTTGGGAGAGAGGGTGCTGTAGTCCTGAATGAAGCGGTGGTATGGGACAACGTGAACAGAACCTTGGGAGAGAGGGTGCTGTAGTCCTGAATGAAGCAGTGGTATAAATGTACAAATCCCAGAAAACATTGGAGCTACACTCTGAAGGTGGGTTGAGGCTAATCAACCACTGCTCTTATTTGTTGTCAAACTTGAATTTGACAACAAATAACTCCATGGAGAAGCTGGGGATAAAACCGAGGACCTCACAATTGGGTTGCACCTCATCCCCTTTCTTTGGTAGACATAATGCCATATCAGTACAGTGTGCTGTTTCATATACAACTCCAATACCATGATGTCAGTCATCTTCCATTATGGCACGGACAGGGATTGAATCAATGATTTGGTTAACAAAACTGACACCTTCCACTTGGCCACCATGCCACTATTTTCTGCTTGGAATATCGAAAGTAGTAGTTGCGTAAAAATGTGAATTTGACACAAAACAACTCATTGGAGAAGCGAGGACCTCATGCGCTCCACCTCTGCGCAATACCATGTACTTTTTTATATACACACACCACTCCATTGAAAGGGCATAATATCAGCAATCCTTAAAGTGGTTGTTGCACTGCCATGGCGCGAGCTTCTAGAACCCACCCAGATGGATCTTGGAGCTCGTGCATGCGCAGAGTAATTTACTACCCTGTGGTGCTGGGGCAAATCAGACATCAGCATGGAAGGCCGGAGGGAGAGGGTGCCATATGTTGTCATGTTCATTCAGAGAAGCACAGGTACTATTCCACCCAGATTCACTCCCAGTCAAGATTCATGTTATATTACCAAAACTGTGTGTGTGTGTTGGTGAAAATGAAAATGAAATAAAAACCCTGAAAAAAGAAGCATTGTTGTTACCAGACATCCTGTCATCCTGTGCAGGGTCAGGGCCCAGAGGAGCATCAGCATTGTTCATATAGGACATTCTGTGGAGGAGGGTCAGAACCCAGAGGAGCATCATCATTTTTCATGTAGGACATTCTGTGGAGGGTCAGAACCCAAATCACAGTCAGCATAATTGCACTAGAAGGTGAGGGCATTCACAGTCGACTGCTCAGACGGGTGAGGGCATACCTGCCAATCGATTTTATTAATATACTTCGTACATTTTGATTGAGTAATTTAGTCAAATGTACTACAATTGAAATATTCTAGATTTGTTGTGTTGAGAGTTAATCTTGTTTTTATAGTGGGTGTTTTTACACAATGGAAGAAAAAATGAGTCTTGTTCTTATTGACATGAATGTAGCATCAAATGAAAGAAAAGGTTGTTTTTAATGTCACATGCAAAAGTACAGTGAAATGGCATTCTTCCAAACTAAAAAACCAATAACTTATCACTAGAAAATAAACACAATAAATAATAGCAAATATTGAATACACAATAAATAAGTAAGAAGGCATACTATATTCAGGAATGATTTAAAAAGTCAGTCTCAGTACCGTATTTACATGTGCAGGGATACAGGAGTGATGGAGGCAGATATGTACTGTATACGGGTAAGGCCAACAGGGTATACGATTAACAGAGTAGAAGCCGCTGGTATTGTGAGTGGGTGTGCGGGTGGGAAGTGTTACGAATCCCTTTTGGCCCGACAGTCTAAGGGGGATGGTAATGAGACCTGTAACATAACTCGTGCAATTTATAATAGTGACAAAGTCAAAGTGAGAACGAAATAACCACAATAACTGAAATCTATCGTCAAACTCAGGGTTTATTAGTAAACACACGGTAATGGGGGGAGCAGGAAAAGGGGCTGAGCTGGACCCAAGGAAAGAAATAATAAGGATTCAAAAACACCCCTAAACTAGACTAACCTATTTCAACAACAGCCAACTAACCAAAAAAAAATACAGTGGGTGGTCCACCCAGTTCGAACTAGTGTATTTAACAAAGTTCACCTACGGGTAGTGTATGCCCATGGGCGACTTGTCTTGTTTCCCCTTTTCCCACCAGAAAACAAACACCATAACCAAAAACAATACTCACAGGTGAGGACAAAGTGATATGGAGGTGCTCAAAAAAAAAGAGCGGTCAATGCATAAAGAGAGTGAAAGAGAGAGTGAAAGAGAGAGTGAAAGAGAGAGTGAAAGAGAGAGTGAAAGAGAGAGTGAAAGAGAGAGTGAAAGAGAGAGTGAAAGAGAGAGTGAAAGAGAGATTGAGCTCTAGAGCAAACTACTGACAGGGTTTTTAAACCAAGGGAAATGAACTGTGATTGGGTAGGAAACAGGAGGAGGTGTGTCTTCTGATTGATGATTGATTGGTGACTGATTGGGGAGTGATGATTTTCACCTGTGAGGGGAGAAGGAGAGAAAAGAACACAGGACACACACACACAGGATACCTGTATCCGTAACAGGAAGAGTCGGTACAAATGTATGTGCGAGTGAGCAAATGATGGAGTGAGTGTTTGTGTGTGCTGGAGTGACAGTGTGTGCTCTCTAAAACTAAGTTAACAGGTAATTGTGATTTATTCATTGTTTTTGAGCTATGTCTGTTTGTTTGAAATGTGTGAGAAAATCTGCCTCATCTTGAAAATTCTCAGTAATCTACAGCAGTCTTCTAGAATTCTATTTGGGTCTAAAGGATTAACTAATTTACCGTCTGTGTGGGAGATGGCGTCTTAAACTACACTGGGTCGTTGGACATTCAAGCCAATCACTGCGAAGCATCATTTTCAGCGTCAGACCAATCCGGTGCAAAATGTTATGCTGCACAACATAAATATGGAGCCTTTGCTGGTAAGTAGCTAGCTAGCTAATTTCGCCTTTGCATACATATAACTATATCCATTTCCTACATTTATTAGCGATGGTAAGTACACTTTTTTAATAGATATTAACGTAAAAATGAATTGTAAACTAAGGATCAAGCTACTCAGTAGATTAGCTCAAACACATTGTAAAGAACATAAGCCCCGAGGAGCAGTAGATGATTCCGCTGGCAGAGAATGCAATGAGGAGTGCAGGTATGTAGATGTCTCTACCCAATCAATTAACTAGATATAAAAAAAGTGTTTCTGGACTGGGATATGATGTGGACAATTACAGTTTTAGCTAGGCATATTGTGAGGAACATACAGTGGGGGAGATCAACTCAGGTCACGCCCCTGACGTCTCGTGCTACACTCAGTAGTGTCTCAGGGCAGTCATTTGAGGGTGTACTGACATCTAAGCAGTGAGCGCTGTGCCTTGTCGGGAGGGGTGCAATAATGTATGCTGGGATAGCTCATATCTTGTCTGGGTGGCTGGGAAGTTTGTTTTATCTTGTTTACTGTGTGGTCATGTGCTCCAACTAACCCCCTCCATTCTCTTTCTGCCAGAGGGCCTGAGGCCTTAGGACCACATCTGAGAGCTGCTACTGCCTCCTTTTGGATCTGCCTTCCTCTTTCCCTGCAACCATCGGGACGCCAAACTACAACACCACCACATATGGGTGGCCCTTATTCTGTCGGCAAACCCTATTCTCACGTACCTTCCTTTCTTTACTTTATGAAAAGCCATCTGACCATAACTGTTTTGTTAACTGTTTGGAGTGCATAGGTTCTCACAATTTACCAAACCACTTGAGAAAATTGTACCAAACTTGTCTTTGACCACATTCAGGCTCACCTTTTTTGTTTATTTTGTGTGTGGCATTTTGGAAACTATCATAAAGCCTTTGGTTTATGTCCTCCAGGTGTTTTTTTAATTTTTTTAGATACTAACCCATACACACTTATCTTTCCATTATTTCAGAATATATTTTTGTTTTGTTTTAACAGTATAAATGGTATAAGGAGTTAAACTTTGACGTTAACTTACCTCATAAGAATGTTTTGTCTCGTCTTGAGGTAGATGTAGGTTTCTCTTTGGCCTCTTTGGCCCCTCACCTAGGTGATTACTGAGAGGTGAAGCCATTGTCTTCTTTACCACAGGGCCTGTGGTGAAGTAAGCAAAGGCTCCACCCGTTTCAGATCCAGTGGCATGTAGTCATGGACGCCAAGGGAAGACAGGCCTCCTCAAAATTGACCAAGGAAAAAAGAAACAAACATACAAAGTAATGTATCTTTCCTCTCTCTGTGTTTCATAATTTCCCTTCAATTTGCAAGAGGCTTAATGTATCACACAGGAGAAAGCATCTGAGTGAGCGAAACAGCGGCCCTCTGTCTCTGTTAGGGCCATCTATCTGATCCAAACGAGTATGACAATGTTGCCGCCTGTAGCATTGAATGCAAGGGAAGCCAGTGAGAATTTGGCCTCCCTTGATAAAGTATAAAATGATAGCCAATCAGCGTTGAGCTCAACTGTGAATGGTCCTGACACACAAAAAAAATGTGTCACGGCCAGCTTGGGTTTGGAGTCTCCCTTGTCAAATCACATTGAGACCATACATCATTGACAGAAACAACTTGAATTGTTGCATCTCGTTGTGTTGTTGTCCTCCGGTGGCTAACTAGCTAGCTAGCTAAAATTGTTCCTTTCCTAAATTAGCCTTGCCATGGATGAAGATAGGGATTTGGATTGTCGTTTTACTTAAATCTCCGTACTGGCTAACAAAAATCAAGTGTCTACTGTATGACAGAATGATAGACCGTTTTGTCAACACGAAAGAGAGGAGCATGGCATTGGCTTTTCTCTACAAGTAGGTAGGGTCAACATGTTTTTCTACTTGCACGAACGCAGGCACACAAAGAAATCAGAACCATGGACATCATATTTAGCTTACATTGATTAGACTAAATTGTTGTTGATATCTTTTTGTTGTCACTGTATTCGACTAACCATAGGTGATTTGATGTTGAAATGTTGAAGTTGAAATGGTGCTGGAACAGTTGAGGCAGCTCCTGTTTTCTTTGCGACTTGCAGTAACTCTCCGTGGTTCTAAATTAAGTTGTTTAGTGATCTGAAAATGTCGTTAGCATGATCTTGCTTGACCATTCTGTAGGTCATGTGATAGAGGAAGGCCAGGGTTCGGAGGAAAGCCAGGGTTCGGCGGGAGCCAGGTTAGCTTAGAGGAATGAGCCCACTCTAGGACCGGTGCCCCCCGCTGCGATGACGTATCCCAGAAAGGAGATAGTGGAACAATGGAATTCACACTTCTCAGCCTTGACATACAACTGGTTCTCCAAGAGTAGCTGTAGGACTTGTGGAGGAAATGCTCCTGAACTGAACGAGAAAAGACAAGGATGTTGTTGAGGTGAATGAACACAAATCAGTTCAACATGTCACGGAGCACATCATTGACCAGAACCTGGAACACTGCGGGAGCGTTGTTCAATCCGAATGGCATCACCAGATACTCCGTGTTTTAAAGGCTGTTTCACATTCGTCTCCTTCATGTATCCGAACCAGATGGTATCCATTCCGAAGGTCTAACTTCGAAAATACAGTCACCCCCTGGAGAAGATCATACGCAGAGGAGAGGAGTGGTAGTGGTTCTTTACTGTGATGTCATTGAGGCCCCAGTAGTCGATACACGGGCGCAGGGTTTTGTACTCCTTCTCCACAAAGAAGAATCCTGCACCGTTAGGAGAGGACGAAGGATGAATGCTCCCAGCAGCCAGAGAGCCCTCAATGCACTCCTCCATGGCCTTTGTCACCGGACCAGATAGGGAATAAAGCTGCACATGAGGCGGCTCCACCGCAGGATAGAACCCAGTCGATCAGGGAGTTGTGCCTCTGGAGCCATGACAATCTCAACCACGGGAGCACGAAGAGATTCAATGAGCAGGAACTGCATGGACTGTGATTCCCTGATACTCTGGTTGATAGGAATAGTGCTGCGATTGATCCTGCCAATAGAGTGCCCATTCAATGCTCTGGCGTCCATGGGATTGGAGAGAGGTTGTGTGGAGATCCCCGGCTCCGACACCAGGGCATTGTCCATAAAACTCTTGTCAGCCCGAGAGTATGGGACCACCCATACGTAGAATGTATGCACACATGACTGTAAGTCGCTTTGGATAAAAGCGTCAGCTAAATGGCATATATTATTATATAGTCCAGGAGCACCCGGAAAGATTTAGAGCGGTCACCCCACAACAGGATAGCATGGAGAGGAGTATGAGTAAAGACTCATGGCCCACCAGCGTACTCCTACCTTCTGATGGGCCTGGGCTTTTTATTGGACAGGTAGATATATAAAATACCGACAGCTTTTAGAGCTTAGTCTGCGTGAACATTCCTCAGGGGATAATCTAGCCTTGCCCAGTTGCATGGATGCCGGAAAAGACAAGTCGACAGTCCTCGATGATTCCCAAGGGAACTCCGGTAACTTCAGATTCTCTTGGAAGTGTAGGTGTCTGGGACTTCTGGGATTCTTTGGAGGCGAGGGTGAAATGAGTGGTCGTGAACAGACTTCCTCTCCCTCCTGTGTTCCCATAGCTGCCCAGCAATCCCTATAGTCAGGGCTATGAGGAAATTGAGGTCCATGGGTAGCTCCCAGGCTGCGAGGTTGTCTTTGACCCTCTCCGATAATCCATGAAGGAAGGTGTTGAATAGGGACTCTGGATTCCAGGCACTCTCGGCAGCCAACGTGCGAAAATCTACAGTCAGCCACACTACGGGAATCCTGACGCAGTTGCAGAAGCTTCTGAGTCGCCTTTCTCCCGGACATCGGAGAATCAAACACCTTCCTTACTTCCGCCACGAACTCCTCCAGATTATGTCACACGGCAGTTTGTTGCTCCCACATCACCGTAGCCCAGACGAGCACCCTCCCAGACATCAGCGTTATAAGGTACGCTATCTTCGAGCAATCTGAAGGAAATGAAGAGCGCTGCAGCTCGAAGATGAGGGACAACTCGGAGAGAAACACCCGGCATGTTTCAGGATCCCCAGCATAGCGCTCTGGAGGTGGTAAGTGGGGTCCTTGGAGTGCCGGGGTGGGAAGGGGAGAAGCACCGCTAGAGGCGGGGTTACTGAAGTCTGGGCAGGTACCATTGTGGCTTGCTGCCTATTAGATAGCCCAAAGAATTGCTCCAGTAAGTTATCGAAGGTTTGGTCATGGCGTTCTGCCACAGTGTGGAATCTTTCTATAAGGTTCCGTAGCAAGTCCTTGTGTCTTCTAATGGTGGCTCCTTGTGAGGAGACAGTGTTGCAGAGCTGGTCCGAGTCTGCTGGGTCAGTCATAGCCAGTTCGTAGTGTCACAACTCAGGATATGACCCAGATGCAGACACAGGAGGCGGATAGTACAGTTCTCATAATATTTATTATACAAGGGGACAAGCCGGGGCAGGTTGAGAGCAGGCAGAGGTCAGTAATCCAGGGCAGAGTCAATAAGTTACAGAACGGCAGGCAGGCTCAGGGTCAGGGCAGGCAGAATGGTTGGAACCGGGAAGACTAGAAAACAGAAACTAGAAAGACGCAAACGTGAAAACACGCTTGTAAGACTTGACGGGGCAAGATGAACTGGCAACAGACCAATAGAAAACACTGGTATAAATACACAGGGGATAATGGGGACAAATGGGAGACACCTGGTGGGGGGTTGGGACAAGCACAAGGCAGGTTAAACAGATCAGGGCATGACAATTGGGTACTTTTTCCATGACTGGACAAGACAATAATCTGTAGACTATGGGCTATTCATGTTAAATTGGCAACAGGATAGATCGGAGGCTTGAGTAAAACCCAGATTATATGCACATTCAGTCTCCGGTGCAAGTTGACCGAAGTTTGCTGGATGGGTTTGTGTCACGTCACACAGCTAGCCAAATCAAACAATTTCTTTGGTTACAAGTCAGTGAACGAGAAATAAAGCTGCAGTCCGCAGTGCTCTGTCTGACTTGACCATCTATGGTGGAGCAATTTACTTAATGGAAGGACAAAACTCCACCCCACCAAAACAAGCCAACATAATTTTAGTGCAAGAACTGTTTAAAAAGCTATCATAATTTTCACAGTATCTCATAATGTGTAAAATGTATGTTTTCAACTGCTCTGGAGCTTTAAGGAAAACAAGTGGGATCTGACATCAAAATATTTTTTTTTTGCCAAAACCCCAATATGGCTGTCATAATATTTGATGGAGGTTATATCACCTGTAAATAGAACACTTAAGTACAACACTCATGCCCATAATTAATGTTTTGGTGTAAATCTACTTTATTCTGAATCTCAATATGGCTAACATGATTACACTCAAACACCTTTGCCTGCTTAGATGTTGCCCTTGTTTATTTTGTATTGTGTTATTCTGTTTTTAAAAGGGTTTCATTTGGCTGTTGGTAAAGCTAGTGTGGTGGAAATTCAATATTAAGTCAATATTAAATGAATCCCTTCAGTCCTCTTATTTACTGCTCTACAAAAAAAGCTACATAGGCATGGGTTCATAGGGTTGGTTCCTGTGCATGACTGGCTGTTTCCCAAGAAACTCCTATCTTAACTCCCAGAACAGATGCTGGGCCTTCTGCCAATTGGTCTGAGGAGGAAGTCACAGTCGCCTGTGTAACGGACGTGAAACGGCTAGCTAAGTTAGCGGTGCGCGCTAAATAGCGTTTCAATCGGTTACGTCACTTGCTCTGAGACCTTGAAGTAGTAGTTCTCCTTGCTCTGCAAGGGCCGCGGCTTTTGTGGAGCGATGGGTAACGATGCTTCGTGGGTGACTGTTGTTGATGTGTGCAGAAGGTTCCTGGTTCGCGCCCAGGTATGGGTGAGGGGACGGTTTAAAATTATACTGTTACACCTGCACAAACCAAGAGAGTGAGAGGATATGCATACTGTGTACAACTCAAGGCTCTCTCTTCAGACAATTACAATTTCCCTTACACTCAGTTCTGTACTAACGAATGTTACATTTTAAGGTAATCATTATATTATAGCTTAAACTATCAACGGAGGTTCTATCAAAAAATGGACTCCCTTCCGGCGCCGACAGAGATGGCCGCCTCGCGTCGCGTTCCTAGGAAACTATGCAGTTTTTTGTTTTTTTAACGTGTTATTTCTTACATTAGTACCCCAGGTCATCTTAGGTTTCATTACATACAGTCGAGAAGAACTACTGAATATAAGATCAGCGTCAACTCACCATCAGTACGACCAAGAGTATGTTTTTCGCGACGCGGATCCTGTGTTCTGCCTTTCAAACAGGACAGCGGAATGGATCCCATGCAGCGACCCCAAAAAACGACTCACCTGCACACCGTGCACCACTCCCTAGCATTCTTCTTGCCAATGTCCAGTCTCTTGACAACAAGGTTAATGAAATCCGAGCAAGGGTAGCATTCCAGAGGGACATCAGAGACTGTAACGTTCTTTGCTTCACGGAAACATGGCTCACTGGAGAGACTCTATCCGAGGCGGTGCAGCCAACGGGTTTCTCCACGCATCGCGCCGACAGAAACTGACATCTTTCTGGTAAGAAGAGGGGCGGGGGCGTATGCCTTATGGCTAACGAGACATGGTGTGATGAAAGAAACATACAGGAACTCAAATCCTTCTGTTCACCTGATTTAGAATTCCTCACAATCAAATGTAGACCACATTATCTACCAAGAGAATTCTCTTCGATTATAATCACAGCCGTATATATCCCCCCCCAAGCAGACACATCGATGGCTCTGAACAAACTTTATTTAACTCTTTGCAAACTGGAAACCATTTATCCGGAGGCTGCATTCATTGTTGCTGGGGATTTTAACAAGACTAATCTGAAAACAAGACTCCCTAAATTTGATCAGCATATTGATTGCGCAACCAGGGGTGGAAAAACCTTGGATCATTGTTACTCTAACTTCCGCGACGCATATAAGGCCCTGCCCCGCCCCCCTTTCGGAAAAGCTGACCACGACTCAATTTTGTTGATCCCTGCCTACAGACAGAAACTAAAACAAGAGGCTCCCACGCTGAGGTCTGTCCAACGCTGGTCCGACCAAGCTGACTCCACACTCCAAGACTGCTTCCATCACGTGGACTGGGATATGTTTCGTATTGCATCAGATAACAATATTGACGAATACGCTGATTCGGTGTGCAAGTTCATTAGAATGTGCGTTGAAGATGTCGTTCCCATAGCAATGATTAAAACATTCCCTAACCCGAAACCGTGGATTGATGGCAGCATTCGCGTGAAACTGAAAGCGCGAACCACTGCTTTTAATCAGGGCAAGGTGACTGGTAACATGACCGAATACAAACAGTGCAGCTATTCCCTCCGCAAGGCTATCAAACAAGCTAAGCGTCAGTACAGAGACAAAGTAGAATCTCAATTCAACGGCTCAGACACAAGAGGCATGTGGCAGGGTCTACAGTCAATCACGGACTACAAGAAGAAATCCAGCCCAGTCACGGACCAGGATGTCTTGCTCCCAGGCAGACTAAATAACTTTTTTGCCCGCTTCGAGGACAATACAGTGCCACTGACACGGCCTGCAACGAAAACATGCGGTCTCTCCTTCACTGCAGCCGAGGTGAGTAAGACATTTAAACGTGTTAACCCTCGCAAGGCTGCAGGCCCAGACGGCATCCCCAGCCGCGCCCTCAGAGCATGCGCAAACCAGCTGGCCGGTGTGTTTACGGACATATTCAATCAATCCCTATACCAGTCTGCTGTTCCCACATGCTTCAAGAGGGCCACCATTGTTCCTGTTCCCAAGAAAGCTAAGGTAACTGAGCTAAACGACTACCGCCCCGTAGCACTCACTTCCGTCATCATGAAGTGCTTTGAGAGACTAGTCAAGGACCATATCACCTCCACCCAACCTGACACCCTAGACCCACTCCAATTTGCTTACCGCCCAAATAGGTCCACAGACGATGCAATCTCAACCAAACTGCACACTGTCCTAACCCATCTGGACAAGAGGAATACCTATCACTCATTCATGTATCCTTATGTACATATTCTTTATCCCCTTACACAGTAGTTTTGGAATTGTTAGTTGGATTACTTGTTGGTTATTACTGCATTGTCGGAACTAGAAGCACAAGCATTTCGCTACACTCGCATTAACATCTTGCTAACCATGTGTATGTGACAAATAAAATTTGATTTGATTTGAAATAATTGTATTAAAAGTAAGCTAAATCAACGCATAAAACCACAGACACATTCAAACCCTTCATTCTGGGTTTTACAATCTGACGAGTAACTGATCCTTATTTCATAGCCTTTACACTTCTAAAACCATTGCAGTAGAGTGGTTTAACTTAAGAATTTTGCTTCATACAGTTACACACATGCTTCCTTACATGGAGGGAAAATGTTATGTTTGTGTGTATCAGATAATACACAGATCGTATGTTTAGCAAAAATGCTGCTTTTCTAATAACCAACTCTGTTGTGTTCATTCGAGTGACTGATTGATTGTACACTGATTGATTGCACATGGGATAAATCATCACTATCACTATATAAGAAATTTGGCAGTATGTCCAGAACATTACTCTGTAAACCAAAAGGAGTATCTCAGTTTCAAGGTCTCAGCTTTGAGAGAAGAAGCCTTGTGAGGTATCGGTCAGTCACATGCAGGAACCAACATTAATAATGAATAATGTAGATCATGCTTAAATGACTTGTTTGTATAGCGTTATATAAGAACTGAATGGGAACGCCCCTTTCATAGTTTTCATCAAGCTTTGATTGAGTTTGTGAACCTCTCCGGCCGTGATAATAAAGATTGATTAGTTTACATTGAGTTGAAGTCCATAGTGGTGAATTTCCACAACAATTTTGGCCTCACGAATACAAAGGTTTAATCTTCTCAACATGATCCATCAGTGAATGTCTGAGAGGGAATACTGATGGCGCATTCTTGGGAAGGCATTAAGGGAAATTCCCATCTCACTAAAAAAGGATGAGGACACGCCCGTAACAGACTTTCACTGTGGGACGCATCTGGGAGGAACACTATCTACAAGACCTATAAGGACAACTCAACTGATTTCAGTAAATCAATTTAAATGAATTAGCTTAAAAACCAATAAAACTAAACATAAAAATGAGCAAAGGTACAATATTCTTAAGAGAAGGCTATAACTAATCTCAGGAGAAGTCTAGAGTGATGGCCGTAAAAGCCCCACTGACAATTGTCTGTAAGCATTTATGAGAAGTGTCCTCATGATCTGAGAACCACTGATAATAGCACAAGGTGCTATTGAGCACAAGGTGTTATTTTATATGTGTAGGAAGTAGCAGAAAGTGAAAAAAATCATGTTCAGTTAGCACTCCAAAGGGCAGTCAGGTTTTTTTGTGGCTTTGTTTGGTTATGACAGTTTGCTCTGGGAAAATGGGTATGGAGGGAGCCATACAGGCCCTGTTACAAGCGACAGCCGCCCAACAAGAGGCAACTAGAGCTCAACAAATAGCTCATCAGGATGCAATGCGAATGTATCAGGTCACGTTACAGATCCAGCACAGCACCAACCAGCTGCTCAGAGAAGAGCTAGAGAGAAACATCCAGGAGTTAAGAAAAGGCCTAAAGGGGCTAGCGGACCAAATTGGGGCTCAGTTACCAGCTGCAAATACCCAGTCGGGCCAATCCTTTTCTTCAAAAAATGACACAGCAGGATGATGTGGAAGCATATCTCACCACCTTCGAAAGGACGGCATAGAGGGAGAAGTGACCGAAAGAAGAATGGGCAGGGCTTCTGGCACCATACCTGGTAGGGGATGCTCAAAAAGCGTATTTCGCTCTGGAGTTGAAATACGAAAGAAGAGCCAATGCAACGTAACCTCTGTGAAAAAGAAGAAGCTGATATAATGTATGCATGTCCTGTGGTAACCACTGTACTTGAAAGATCAAGAAACAAACGATAAAGGTTGAAGGGAAAGAGGTTGAAGCCCTGCTTGATTCTGGAAGTATGCTAACCCTGGTCGTTGCAAACCTAGTGCCGACTCATAAACTGGATACAAGTCAGGATATCAGTGTTACGTGCATTCATGGGGATACCCGCCCGTACCCCAAAGCCTTAGTAAGCATACAAACCGAGGACGGGCTGCTGGATTATGAGGTCAGCGTGGTCCCAAAGATGTCATATGATGTAATGCTGGGTAGATACTTTCCTAACTTTGAAGTTATGCCAAAAGAACGGCATATTTGAGAAGCCAACAACCCTGACCAAGCAGGAAGTAGCATGAAGCCTTCAACCAAAGCCAAGAAAAGAGAAGGTCTCCCAGGGGCCAACCTCACAGGTGCTAGTAGGGGAGGATGAGGAAGAAGTGGCCTCGTCCATAACAAGCAGCCTGGTACTAGTGGGGCCGGGGTTGATCTGGATGCAGAGGACAACTATCTAGAACCAACAGACCTGACAGGGTCCCTGACTATTTTCAGGACAGCCCTAAACCAGGATCCAACCCTGTAGCGAGCCCGAGCAGAAGTGCAGGTTGTAGATGGTACTCCCATAAATGATGGGACGATGCCTAATAGCTTTCCCCACATAATCATGAAAAAGGGTTTGGTGTACAGAGTCTCAAAAATAGGGGTTGATGTGGTGGAACAGTTGTTGGTCCCAACCCGGTACCGGAGGACAGTACTGGATCTAGCTCATGTGCACATTCTGGGATGACACCTTGGTATCGATAAAACTCGAGACCGGATTGTAAGGAGGTTTTACTGGCCAGGAATTCAGGTTGAAGTGGCTCAGCATTGTGGAGAGTGCCCCGAGTGCCAGGTAACAGCTCCCCGACCAGCTGTTAGAAGTGTGTTAGTGCCACTCCCCATAATCGAAACGCCATTTGAGAGGATAGCGATGGATATAGTGGGCTCACTACCCAAACACGCCAGAGGGCACCAATACATTCTGGTCATTCTATGTAGATTATGCCACTCTCTACCAAGAAGCCATTCCCAAAATTATTGCCAAGGAATTAATGCTGCGGTTCACCATGGTAGGGGTTCCAAAGGAGATCCTTACTGACCAGGGACCCCCTTTATGTCCAGCCTTATGGCAGAACTTTGTAAATTGTAGCAGGTGAAACAGTTGAGGACATCGGTTTACCATCCTCAGACGGACGGGCTGGTTGAGAGATTCAACCGCACCTTGAAGTCAATGCTCAGGAAGGTAATCGATAAGAATGGGAAAAACTGGCATTGCTTGTTGCCGTATCTGATGTTTGCCATTAGAGAGGTTCCCCAAGCCTCGCTGGTGTTTTCCCCCTTTGAGCTGGTATATGGGAGGCACCCCCAGGGAATCTTAGACATCGCCCGGGAACACCAATCCACCCCGTATACTAGTGCTATAGAGCACGTCACAGCAATGCAAGACAGGATAACCACAGTCATGCCCATCGTCAGAGAGCACACGAGACAACCCCAAGAGCACCAGCAGGCTACCCTGAGGGAATTTCAACCAGGAGATAAGGTGTTCGTGCTGGTCCCCACGATAGAGAGCAAACTACTAGCCACATGGAAAGAACCATATGAAGTACTGGAGAGAATAGAAGAAGTTAGGATATGTAACCAAAGGTTACTGGCAAATTCCTCTGACCCCCAGAGCCAGAGAAAAGACAGCCTTTGCAACCCCTGACGGTTTGTTTCAATACACCGTCATGCCATCACGGTGAACCATGCCAAGTGTTACGTGGGGTTAGAGGAAACAGAGTATCTGGGATACACCGTGGGATGAGGGTTAATCAAACCCCAACGTAAGATTGTGGAGGCAATTGGAGGATGGCCGAAACCAGTAAATAAGAAGCAGGTTCGAGCCTTCCTAGGGTTGACTACCGGAAGTTCATCCCAAGTTATGCCACAGTGGCCGCCCCACTCACCGACATGACTAGAGCCAGAGGGCCAAACATGGTCAAATGGGATGAAAAGGGCCACCAAAGCATTTAGAACATTACAGGAGGCTCTCTGCTATAATCCGGTGCTGGTGGTACCAGACTTTGAGCGAGAGTTCGTGGTTCAGACAGATGCCTCAGAGCTCAGAGCCATGCTATCCCAAGAGGTAGAAGGGGTGGAACACCCCATCCTGTTTTTAAGCAGGAAGCTGGAACCATGGGAGGCCAACTACTCAGTCGTTGAGAAAGAGGCGCTGGCAGTAAAGTGGGATCTAGAAAGCCTGAAATACTACCTGCTAGGGTGCCACTTCACCCTCATCAGTGACCATTCCCCACTCACTTGGATGGAGAGGGCAAAAGAGAAAAACGCTCGGGTGATGTGGTGGTTTTTGAGTCTCCAACAGTTTCACTTTGACTTGGTCGAATCTAGGGTGGGAGATGTGTGGCAAAGAAGGGGTCGAGTGATAAATGGCAGATATGTGAGAGCAGAACTAATAAACTGGCTCTGCCCTCTCACTAAAATGGCCACCCCGATCAGAACTACATATCACAAAATGGCTGACCACCAAAACTACCATTCCCAGAAGCAAGGGGAACGCTCAGAAGGTGGGGCCGACCCACAAATAAGGGGTCAAGACAAACCAGGAAGAAAGAGAGGAGGGGCTGAAAGGATCTGTAAACCATAGACGAAGAGACAATATATATCGTCTGGATTTACCGTGTATGAGCTGGACTGTTTGGACTTACCTGTTGGCGTTTGGGCCTGGACCTACCGAGAACCCGGTTTGTGTACCGAACCCTGCTATCCTTGACCTCGCCTGAGGCCTGGGTGGACCAGGATGGAGAAACAAACACACAGGTACTATCCTGTTTGAAAGAACTCTCATTCTGGGGTGATTTTGGGGACAGTTTCCCGTTTAATTTGTGACAAACTCTCCTAATCTTGAAGAGGTTTGTCACAAGGGGTAATAGTCTAGTTACAGTTTGATATTATACATTTATACTTTTGTCATAAAGTAGTTTTCATTGCAAGTTAAAGCTTGCTGTTCGCTAGCTGATGGATGGCTGGATTGCTAGCTAACATTGAACCTACTATATTTGGTTAACTATAGCTAGCTATGACAATCGGTTTGTATTGCTAGTACGCTATGGTTTGGGATTATGGTTAATTGTTTAGCGAGCTAACATTGACGTTACATGTCTAAACAAAAGACCCCAAGTTAAAGCTTGCTGTTAGCTAGCTAACATTCATTTACGTGTATGGACTTTGTAACGTGACCATAGTGCTGTTTTCTCAGAAAGCCATTTCGCATTACTGGTTACGGCCTAATGTTAGCTAGCTAACATTGACCCTATATTGTTAACTTTAGCTAGCTGTGACATTCGACTTGCTAGCACTCTATGGTTTGGAATGATGGTTAATTGTTGAGGTGGCTAGCTAGCTAGCTAGCTAGCTACATGTCTAAACAAAATACCAAGTTAAAGCTTGCTGTTAGATAGCTAGCTGACGTTAAGATGAACTGTGTGTAGTGATATCGCAGAATGCCATTTCACATCTATTATATAATAATGCTAAAATATTTGTATCTGAAATTTGTCTTTTAGAATCAGTAGAACACGCCTGACTCTCCTCCACCAGTCATACAAGGATAATGGTCTAATGCCTCCCATCAAAAAGAGAGCTGGCAAAAGCAAACACAGGTTTTACCTGAAGTATGAGGACTTGCAGCGAGTAGTGAACTAAGTCAACAACTACTCCGAGGATAATGTATTACCAGAACGCCACCCAGGCCACAAACACTTTGGTGGATTGCAGCTGTCATCCCAAGTGACAAAACAGCAGTGTGGTGTCTCTACAAGGAATCCATGACAACAGTTGGTATGTAAAGCATAAACACATTTTGATTATTTCATTGACCTCCAACATGATTGGCCCTACTTGTATTGATCTCACATTATTGCTGTATTTTCCAGAAGCTGTTAAGTCAGCCAAGCTGAAGAAGCAAGAGCAGCATCTCCTGCGTGTTCAGAGTGAGCAGTCTTTCTACGAGAAGATGGTTGCTGACTGTAAGACCACCTGTCAAGACCTGCAGTTGTCTCTGGGGACCCCTACTAAACCAGCAAGCAAAGACATTAGGATGCATTACAGCTTTGATTTTGCTCAACAAGTAAGCAACATTTCATCCTTTATACTGATTAAGGACATACACGGATAGATAGAGCATACACCAAAATATATATTTTTTATACATCTATATACATCTATATATTTATATTTTTGGCAACTTTTACTTCACTACATTCCCAAAAGAAAATAATGGACTTTTTATTCCATACATTTTCCCTGACGCCCATTTTGACGGGAAAATTCTCCAATTCACACACGTATCAAGAGAACATCCCAGGTCATCCCTACTGCACTTGATCTGGCGGACTCACTAAACACATGCTTCGTTTGTAAATTATGTCTGAGTGCTGGAGTGTGCCCCTGGCTATCCGCCAATAAAAATAAAGTAGTACAATTGGGCCGTCTGGTTTAATACAAGGGATTTGAAATGATTTATACTTTTGATACTTAGGTACATTTTAGCAATTCCATTTACTGTTTACATTTAAATATATTTAAAACCAAATACTTTAACTCAAATAGTATTTTACTGGCCTACTTTTACTTGAGTCATTTTCTATTAAGTTACTTTTACTCTGTGACAATTGTAGTACTTTTTCCACCACTGGATGTGGCTGGGGGTTATAGCATTTCTTTCACATGACCCATCAATTTAGACAAGTGTGTCTGGGTAAGTGTCATCTAATATTTATAAAATATTTGTATAAATGTATTTTGTTTGCTATTTACCTGGAATTTTTCCTTGTTCTAGACTACTACCACTTTTAGTCTATCTTTACTACACTACTCACTGTTAGACCTCACCTGTGAATCCTTAAAGAGATGGGTGGGGCTGGCTTAAGAGGGTGTGAAAAATGCTGAATGGGTGTAAAGGAGAGCTCTCCAGTAGGTACCAAACCATTCAAGGCCCTTTTCTCAAAAGTAAGTTTACAAGTTTATCAACATTCAAAGCAGAATGACTTTCCAATTGTTCCTCAAAATGTAGTGTATGATATACCATTTGACTTTTTACCAATGTAAAAAAAAAAAAGAAATTTGCTAGACAGAATCTAGGTGGTGAGTCAGTCACATATGGAAATAATGTTCCCTTCTGACCTCATTTGCTCTAGTCTCTTTCTGATATTCTGCACAGCAACAGGGACATGTGATAGACAAGCCTGACTTCTCCCCTCTCTGTGCCCCAGGTGACTGAGGCCCATATGAGGGAGGAAGTACAGCCACGAACACCAGAGTCTGAAGGGAAACATAAACAGTTCAACAACGGATTTAGTATAGGAAAGGGAAGTAGGATGGAGGATCCGTGCTGGGAACCAAAAGGGCCGTGTAGTGAATGGTTCAGTACCCCCCAGAAGACTGGACAAGATAGACAGATGGAGATTTCCCTGCGGATGGGATACTGAGCACAGAAAAACGGGTATCTGTAAGAGGCCAACTTGAAGAGAAAGATTAAAGAAAAAGAGGAAGCCTGGCTGGCCTTTCTCTGAGGGGAATCCTTTGTATCCACCACTGCCAAATCCTACACCAGCAGACGGAGATGGTGGCCTTCCACCCCCTCATAACCCACTTGGGGGTGGGCCTGTGCCCGGTGGAAGAACCGTGGGATCAGGAGCTGTTGGAGGAGCTGGAGCTGAAGACAGAAAGCAACCAGCCAATACAAGAACCAGAGAAAATGAGCAAAGAGAAGAAGAGGTAGAGGATGAGGGTCCCCTTCTGGAACTGACAGAGGGGGAGACTGGAGCTGCTACAACTGTGGGCAGTTAGGGCATTTCTCTAGACACTGTCCTAGAGCTAGAGAAGGCAAAGGAGAGTGGCCGTCCCCACCTGTTGGCATGCATGTGGATAACCCATTTGAAAGAGGTGGACGAAGGGACTACTAAATATAGGATGAGGCGGAAACAGAAGAAAATTAAGAACCAGGAGAAATCTGTCAAACCTATTGACATTTTAGTTGGTAAACATAGAATTCCATTTTTGGTTGGCACTGGGGCCACAGTTTCAGTGTTGAAAATATCTTCCCTGTCTGCCCCCCCCCCTTAAAGAAAACAATGCACACAGTATGAGCATATGGAATTCCCTGAAGGATTGTCATTGGGATCGAGAGAAAATTGAATATTTCTGTTACTATGTTTGCCACCGGAATGATCAACATGTTGAGGGAGAGCTGAGAGAGCAGTCCCTCTCTTCCCCGTTGCATGCTAACTGAGAAGTGTCTGAACACCTGCATTGTACTGCTGCTGTTCCCTCATGCGAAGAGGACCCAACAGAGATGGCCAAAACAAAAAGAGAAAGTTGAGATGACCATGAATGGGATATACAGAGGAGAAGACTTCGTAGCAGCTGGAGTGCTGCTGACGGAAACTAAGGCGAGTCTGTTTGAAGCCCCTGGCTCTGTTCCCCATTGTAGTTTATCAAAAGCTCCTGACACACAACTGTTGCAACATCTACAACCACTGTGATTATTATTTGATTCTGCTGGTCCTCTACGAATGTTTAAACATCTTGAAAAACAATCTGGCCTTAATTTCCATGCACTCTTATAATCTCCACCCATCACAGCCAGAAGAGAGATGGCCACCCCTCAAAGCCTGGTTCCTTTCTAGGTTTCTTCCTAGGTTCCTGCCTTTCTAGGGAGTTTTTCCTAGCCACCATGCTGTTTGGGGTTTTAGACAGGTTTCTTTATAGCACTTTGTGACATCTGCTGATGTAAAAAGGACTTTATCAATGCATTTGATTGATTGATTGATTGATTGATTGATTGATTGATTGATTGATTGGGTGGCCTGGAAGTGGTCAACTTCCAACAGCAACGTTTTATTCCCCATACTGGGCTACTGCAATGACAATACCATGAAAATAAACAATTGAAACCATGCCTGTAGTGTTACAAGATAATTCACACATTGATTGGCTAAAAGATGTACCTGAAGAACTGTGGGCTAAATCAAAGACCGACATTGGACACATGAAAGAAGCTGTGCCAGTTGTGGTTAGGGCTGTTAACGCCAGATTAACGCCATACCAGCAGTAAATCATGACCTCTGTAAAATTCCATGTGACCGTTGATTTACCGTAACTCGGCTCAACAGCCATCAGGTCAACCAATGGCCTGGTACGCAGGGCTCTATTGTCCTTCTAATCACTCTGACGTCAATGCAAATGCAGTCGAAAATCAAACACTTCATAATTGAATTTGAATAATCTGCAGAGATAGCAATAGCAGAAACAAACATTTTTGAAAAATCTGGTGTATTGACTTACCTTGATTTAACCATGGCTTCCCATATGGACAGAAAAGAGCAGAAGATCTGAGCAGTCCCATCAGGCCCAGTTTGTCAATAACAGGTGGAAACTGATTCTAAAAAACTGTCATAGATATTGTTTCAAAACCAAACACAAGTGCAGCCATTTGGGCACATTTTGAATTCAAGTCAACTGTGAAAGGTCAGCTAATAAACCTGGATGAAGCCATTTGCCGAATATGTGAGAGGAAAATATTTATTAAACTCGCAAACACCTCGAATCTGAGAAGCCACCTTCGAATTAACCACCGTGCAAGATTAGCTGAACTCAGTGGAACCTCTGCCACAACAGATTCAACAGGTGGCAGCAAAACGTGGGGCAAGGGGCAGCTGAGTTGTTGCTTAGGCGTTCTCCTGGGTGGAGGAATACAAAAGAGACCGCAACAAATGGCAGAGAATAACTGACTTAATGACTCACTACTTGGTAAGGGAAGTGGTTCCTTTTCATACATTTGAAAAGCAATCGTTTAAATAATTATTGCTGGAAATGGACAATCAGTATGAGTTACCATCGAGAGCATTCTTTCACGAGCAGCTGTTCCCAATATGTAAACTCAGCAAAAAAAGAAATGTCCTCTCACTGTCAGCTGCATTTAATAATCACTACAAAGGGTGCTTCATCAAAGTACTGACTAAAGGGTCTGAACACTTTTTTTTGCAAAAAATATCTAAAAAAAATGTTTTTGCTTTGTCATTATGGGGTATTGTGATGTCATTATGGGGTATTGTGATGTCATTGTGGGGTATTGTGATGTCATTATGGGGTATTGTGATGTCATTGTGGGTTATTGTGATGTCATTGTGGGGTATTGTGATGTCATTATGGGGTATTGTGATGTCATTATGGGGTGTTGTGTGTAAAATGAGGCGGGGGGGTCAGTTGAATCAATTGTAGAATAAGGCTGTAAAATCAAATGTGGATATAAAAAAATCAAGGGGTGTGAATACTTTACGAATTCAAAAATATAAACCCAACATGCAACAATCAACAATTTTACTGACTTACAGTTCATAAAAGGAAATCATTCCTTAAGACCTTAATCTATGGACTTCACATGACTGAACAGGGGCGCAGCCATGGGTGGGCCTAGGAGGGCATATAGGCCCAGGCCCACGCATAGGCCCAGGCCCACCCATGGCTGCGCCCCTGTCCAGTCATGTGAAATAGGCCCACCCACTCAGGCTCTAGGCCCAGCCAATCAGAATGAGTTTTCCCACACAAAAGGGCTTCATTCATTCATTAAATGACTTAAATGTTATTACAAACAGAAATACAGTACTCCTGTTTCATCAGCTCTTCAGGTGGCTGGTCTCAGACAATCCCACAGGTGAAGAAGCCGGATTTGGAGAAGCCGGATCTGACGTAGTTACACGTAGTCTGCGGTTGTGAGGCCGACTTCCGGCGCCGACAGAGATGGCCGCCTCGCTTCGCGTTCCTAGGAAACTATGCAGTTTTGTTTTTTTACGTGTTATTTCTTACATGATTACCCCAGGTCATCTTAGGTTTCATTACATACAGTCGAGAAGAACTACTGAATATAAGATCAGCGTCAACTCACCATCAGTACGACCAAGAGTATATTTTTCGCGACGCGGATCCTGTGTTCTGCCTTTCAAACAGGACGGCGGAGTGGATCCCATGCAGCGACCCAAAAAAACGACTCCGAAAAAGAGGGAAACGAGGCGATCTTCTGGTCAGACTCCGGAGACGGGCACATCGTGCACCACTCCCTAGCATTCTTCTCGCCAATGTCCAGTCTCTTGACAACAAGGTTGATGAAATCCGAGCAAGGGTAGCATTCCAGAGGGACATCAGAGACTGTAACATTCTTTGCTTCACGGAAACATGGCTCACTGGAGAGACGCTATCCGAGGCGGTGCAGCCAGCGGGTTATGGGGCGGGGGCGTATGCCTTATGGCTAACAAGACATGGTGTGATGAAAGAAACATACAGGAACTCAAATCCTTCTGTTCACCTGATTTAGAATTCCTCACAATCAAATGTAGACCGCATTATCTACCAAGAGAATTCTCTTCGATTATAATCACAGCCGTATATATCCCCCCCAAGCAGACACATCAATGGCTCTGAATGAACTTTATTTGACTCTTTGCAAACTGGAATCCATTTATCCGGAGAGGCTGCATTCATTGTAGCTGGGGATTTTAACAAGGCTAATCTGAAAACAAGACTCCCTACATTTTATCAGCATATCGATTGCGCAACCAGGGGTGGAAAACCTTGGATCATTGTTACTCTAACTTCTGCGACGCATATAAGGCCCTGCCCCGCCCCCTTTCGGAAAAGCTGACCACGACTCCATTTTGTTGATCCCTGCCTACAGACAGAAACTTAAACAAGAGGCTCCCACACTGAGGTCTGTCCAACGCTGGTCCGACCAAGCTGACTCCACACTCCAAGACTGCTTCCATCACGTGGACTGGGATATGTTTCGTATTGCGTCAGATAACAATATTGACGAATACGCTGATTCGGTGTGCGAGTTCATTAGAACGTGCGTTGAAGATGTCGTTCCCATAGCAACGATTAAAACATTCCCTAACCAGAAACCGTGGATTGATGGCAGCATTCGCGTGAAACTGAAAGCGCGAACCACTGCTTTTAATCAGGGCAAGGTGACTGGTAACATGATCGAATACAAACAGTGCAGCTATTCCCTCCGCAAGGGTATCAAACAAGCTAAGCGTCAGTACAGAGACAAAGTAGAATCTCAATTCAACGGCTCAGACACAAGAGGCATGTGGCAGGGTCTACAGTCAACCACGGACTACAAGAAGAAATCCAGCCCAGTCACGGACCAGGATGTCTTGCTCCCAGGCAGACTAAATAACTTTTTTTGCCCGCTTTGAGGACAATACAGTGCCACTGACACGACCTGCAACGAAAACATGCGGTCTCTCCTTCACTGCAGCCGAGGTGAGTAAGACATTTAAACGTGTTAACCCTCGCAAGGCTGCAGGCCCAGACGGCATCCCCAGCCGTGCCCTCAGAGCTGGCCGGTGTGTTTACGGACATATTCAATCAATCCCTATACCGGTCTGCTGTTCCCACATGCTTCAAGAGGGCCACCATTGTTCCTGTTCCCAAGAAAGCTAAGGTAACTGAGCAAAACAACTACCGCCCCGTAGCACTCACTTCCGTCATCATGAAGTGCTTTGAGAGACTAGTCAAGGACCATATCACCTCCACCCTACCTGACACCCTAGACCCACTCCAATTTGCTTACCGCCCAAATAGGTCCACAGACGATGCAATCTCAACCACACTGCACACTGCCCTAACCCATCTGGACAAGAGGAATACCTATGTGAGAATGCTGTTCATCGACTACAGCTCGACATTCAACACCATAGTACCCTCCAAGCTCGTCATCAAGCTCGAGACCCTGGGTCTCGACCCCGCCCTGTGCAACTGGGTACTGGACTTCCTGTCGGGCCGCCCCCAGGTGGTGAGGGTAGGCAACAACATCTCCTCCCCGCTGATCCTCGACACTGGGGCCCCACAAGGGTGTGTTCTGAGCCCTCTCCTGTACTCCCTGTTCACCCATGACTGCATGGCCACGCACGCCTCCAACTCAATCATCAAGTTTGCGGACGACACAACAGTGGTAGACTTGATTACCAACAACGACGAGACGGCCTACAGGGAGGAGGTGAGGGCCCTCGGAGTGTGGTGTCAGGAAAATAACCTCACACTCAACGTCAACAAAACTAAGGAGATGATTGTGGACTTCAGGAAACAGTAGAGGGAACACTCCCTATCCACATCGATGGAACAGTAGTGGAGAGGGTAGCAAGTTTTAAGTTCCTCGGCATACACATCACAGACAAACTGAATTGGTCCACTCACACAGACAGCATCGTGAAGAAGGCGCAGCAGCGCCTCTTCAACCTCAGGAGGCTGAAGAAATTCGGCTTGTCACCAAAAGCACTCACAAACTTCTACAGATGCACAATCGAGAGCATCCTGGCGGGCTGTATCACCGCCTGGTATGGCAACTGCTCCGCCCTCAACCGTAAGGCTCTCCAGAGGGTAGTGAGGTCTGCACAACGCATCACTGGGGGCAAACTACCTGCCCTCCAGGACACCTACACCACCCGATGTTACAGGAAGGCCATAAAGATCATCAAGGACATCAACCATCCGAGCCACTGCCTGTTCACCCCGCTATCATCCAGAAGGCGAGGTCAGTACAGGTGCATCAAAGCTGGGACCAAGAGACTGAAAAACAGCTTCTATCTCAAGGCCATCAGACTGTTAAACAGCCACCACTAACATTGAGTGGCTGCTGCCAACACACACTGACACTGACTCCAGCCACTTTAATAATGGGAATTGATGGTAAATTATGTAAATATATCACTAGCCACTTTAAACAATGCTACCTTATATGTTACTTACCCTACATTATTCATCTCATATGCATACGTATATACTGTACTCTATATCATCGACTGCATCCTTATGTAATACATGTATCACTAGCCACTTTAACTATGACACTTTGTTTACATACCCATCTCATATGTATATACTGTACTCGATACCATCTACTGTATCTTCCCTATGCTGCTCTGTACCATCACTCATTCATATATCCTTATGTACATATTCTTTATCCCCTTACACTGTGTATAAGACAGTAGTTTTTGAATGGTTAGTTAGATTACTTGTTGGTTATTACTGCATTGTCGGAACTAGAAGCACAAGCATTTCGCTACACTCGCATTAACATCTGCTAACCATGTGTATGTGACAAATAAAATTTGATTTGATGTATTGCCAAATTCTCTAAAACGACTTTGGATGCAACTTATGGTATTGAAATGAACATTCAATTCTTGTTCACCAGCTCTGGTGTACATTCCTGCATTCACCATGCCAAATGCACACTATGTCAAAACTTCAGACATCTGTGGCATTGTGACACAAAACTGCACATTTTAGTGGCTTTTTGTTGTCCCCAGCACAAGGTGTACCTGTGCTTCATATTTTTGTTCAATAAATACAGTCAATGTTGTCATACACTGTAGCCTATTGATGTTTGCTTTCTCACCAAACACAAGGAAGAAAGAGGGGTATTTATGGAGCACAGTGGATGTAAGATGTGTGTGATTTGTTGGACATTGGCGCTTGCATGTACAGTTCCTTCAGAGAGTTTTCACACCCCTGGACTTTTTCCACATTTCGCGTTATAGGCGGAATTTAAAATGGTTTCAATTGAGATTTGACACTGGCCGACACACAATACAGCAAAGTCAAAGTGGAGTTGTTTTTAGAACTGTTCACAAATGTAAAAATGAAAATCTGAAATCTCTTGAGTAAATAAGTATTCAACTTTGTTAAGCCAAGCCTAAATAAATTCAGGAGTAAAACTTTGCTTAAAAAGTGACGTAATAAGTTGCATGGACTCACTGTGTTCAATAGTGTTTAACATGATTTTTGAATGACTACCTCATCGCTGTAAGGTCCTTCAGTCAAGCAGTGAATTTCAGATTCAATCACCAAGACCAGGGATGTTTTCCAGTGGCTCATAAAGGGCACCTATCGATGGTCGATGGGTAAAATATCCCTTTGAGCATGGTGAAGTTACACCTTTTAAAATGTTATTTTATTTTTTACAACGGGTGGGTCTAATCCTGAATGGTTTAAACCACTTTCCAGCCGGTGTCTATTCCACAAGTTACCTCCGGCTAAATCTATGATGTTAAAATGTATATTTTCTTTGTTCCATCTGACTGCGCATTCCACTGTCTCATTTTCAACAGCGGAGATTTGTATAAACCTGTTGCCGTCTGTCTCTAACATTTGCAACATTGTTGCAATATTCAAATTCGATCTCCAACTGTCCCATAGTAATGAACGTGTAGGGCACGGGACAACCAGTCAGAATCATGAATTAACTGCCTTTTTTTTTCATTTGAAAAAAGGTCACACAAAACAAAAGTGCAGCTAGTTTACAGTCTTTCTAGATTCATTTTGAAGTGATTGTTTTAGCTGTTTTGTTGACTAGCTTCTCTGAACAACAGTGTCCTGACGAGTGAGCACATTTTCTGTGCCAGGCGAAATCGCTCCTCATTAGCTCATTGTTATCCAAATAAATGTCACTAGAAGACAGCTTAAATTCAAATGCAGCTACGTTGCCGTTATTGTGTTACGAAGCGGCTTGCAGCCCATAACAAAGAGGGAGACAACACTCTTGTATGAAGTAAACTATATACAAATAACAATGGTGTGTGTGTATGTAACGGATGTGAAACGGCTAGCTTAGTTAGCGGTGCGCGCTAAATAGCGTTTCAATCGGTTACGTCACTTGCTCTGAGACCTTGAAGTAGTAGTTCCCCTTGCTCTGCAAGGGCCGCGGCTTTTGTGGAGCGATGGGTAACGATGCTTCGTGGGTGACTTGTCGATGTGTGCAGAGGGTCCCTGGTTCGTGCCCGGGTATGGGCGAGGGGACGGTCTAAAGTTTATACTGTTACATGTAGTCAGTAGTGTTCAGTGGATGCACGCATAGATGCTGATAATGAGAGGTCAAATCAAAATGCACACAAAGACCCAAAATGCCACAACTAAAAACAGTGTGCATGTGTGGAGAGAGTCTCTTCAATGTATGTGGGGGAAAGGTGCATTTATTCCCGGGACACACCCAAGCCCAGATGTGTCCCATTTCGTTGACAACCCTCCCAGCTCCACCCATCGACATCCTATTAAGGAAAACAAGAGCAAAGAGAAAGAATTCGGCAGACAGAGTGGGAGGGTCGTCACACGTGACTGTAAGTTAGCAAGCAAGGGATATGAATGTAATCAGCGAGTACGGCAATGGAACATTTAGAACAAACGACTGGGTCACGTCCATAGATACTGAACAAAAATACTTTGACTGGGTCGCGTCTGTAGCAACCGAAACGATAGAACGAACAACCCGTCCGCTTGGGTAGTAAACCCTAGATTTGTGTCAGGACTATATCTTGTGGAAGAATGAAATAGTATGAATACATTCATCAAAATAACGTTATGAAAATATGTCAATCATTTGAATATGTTGGTAACCCGTTGTATAAAAGTGATAATGTTCTCGAAACTGGTGTTGAGGATATATTGGCACTGTTTCGGACCTAACACCCGTGCCAATATATCCTCCAAACACCGGCTTTGAGGGAATTATTAATTAATTGGATGGTGTATCAATACACCAGTCATTAAAGATACAGGCATCTTTCCTAACTCAGTTGCCGGAGAAAAAGTAAACCGCTCAGGGATTTCATCAGGAGGCCAATGGTGACTTTAAAACAGTTACAGAGTGGCTGTGATGGGAGAAAACTGAGGATGTATACACAATGTTGTCGTTTTGCCACAATATTAACCTAATAGACAGTGCAACAAGGCACTTAAAGCAATACTGCAACAAATGTGTCAAGGCAATTCACTTTTTGTCCTGAATACAAAGTGTTATGTTTGGGGCAAATCTAATTCAAACATACTGGTGGTTTCATCATGTTATGGGCATGCTTGTAATTGTTAAGGACTGGAGTCTTTCAGGATAAAAAAGCTGAATGAGTTAAGTACAGGCAAAAATCCTTGAGGAAAAGCTGGTTATCTGCTTTCACCCAGACACTGGGAGACAAATTCACCTTTCAGCAAGGCAGTAACCTCAATCACACAGCCAAATTACACAAGTTGATTACCAAGAAAACATTGACTGTTCCTGAGTGGCCTAGTTACTGTATTGACTTGAATCATCTTGAAAATGTATGGCAGACTTAAATGGCTGCCTAGCAATGAACAACAACCAACAGAGCTTGACGGTATTCAAAATGTGAAAATATTGTACAATCCAGGTGAGCAAAGTTCTTAGAGACCTACCCAGAAAGACTCAATTGAGTCCAACATGCATTGACTCAGGGGTGTGAATTGTTACGTTCCTCAGCAAGAACACCAAAAATGTCACTCAAACAGAAGGGGGAATTATCAAAGTCACTGAACAACAACCAAAACAAAACAGGTGGTGTTTAATAAGGGGTTCTGAAAGATACTCATGAGGATGTTCACTAAAAGTTGTCAAGCAACAGCAAACAGATACCTACTAAATGTGTCCAAAAAGAGGCAAACAAAAGAAAAAGTCACATTAAACTCCTTTCAAGACAGCTGAAGTATTAGGCCAGCCACTCTTAAATGGCATCTGGGCCAGCACCAGGTGAAACCCCTTCCCACTAACGAGATGGCAACCAGCACAGGTGTAACACATACTGACTAAGGCGGTGACACCAACCGGTGTCATATTGTATGTTTTTGTTGGACATGTTTGCTCACCACCAACAGAAAACAACTTCCATTGCACAACATAACCAACTTAAATGTGCCACCTTGTCAAGTATAAACATGGTGTCTACTGGCTGTCAACAATTAAATTTAAGATAAAACACACTTTTGTTTCTTGTATATATATACACACACACACATATATATATATATATATATATATATATATATATATATATATATATATATATATATTCACACATATATATATATATATACATACACACACACATACATATATATATATATACACTACCGTTCAAAAGTTTGGGGTCACTTAGAAATGTCCTTGTTTTTGAATGAAAAATTATTGCTTAAAGAAGCAATAAAACTGGCCTTCTTTAGACTAGTTGAGTATCTGGAGCATCAGCGTTTGTGGGTTCAATTACAGGCGCAAAATGGCCAGAAAGAAAGACCTTTCTGCTGAAACTCGGCAGTATATTCTTGTTCTGAAAAATGAAGGTTATTCCATGTGAGAAATTGCCAAGAAACTGAAGTTCTCGTACAATGCTGTGTACTACTCCCTTCACAGAACAGCGCAAAGTGGCTCTAACCAGAATAGAAAGAGTGGGAGGCCCCATGCAACATTGTACAAGATCACCTTTCCTACATGACTTCAACTGATACAGTATCGCCTGTCCCTTTATAAGATATAGGGAAGATGTAGTCAAATACTGTATGGAAACTTATACTTACCATCTATTATTATTACCATCTTTCTATTCAGCACTTCAAAAATAAGAGTTTTGAAATGTGTGTCTTGTATTTTTTTCTATTCGATTAAATGGTAGTTAAAATGACTAAATCATGAGCCTACCATTTCTGGTAACGAAACAACATGTTATCTTTGTGAAACCCCAATGAATACACAATGTTCTGAACAAAAAATAGGGGGCATTATAAGTGTTATCAGTTTAGAGTTTGGTACTTAGAATTTTTTTTTATATACCACTTACATCTGAAAAATGTGCCACAGTAATTTAAAAAAATTATATTAAACAGCCTCATCTGGAGGATGCATCATTTATTGCAGCCTGAAAAAGCAGACCAGTCAGGGTTGGGTAGGTAACTCTTTCTAATGTAATCCGTTACAGTTACTTGTTACCTGTAAAAATTTGTAACTTTTGGATTACCCAAACCCAGTTACGTAATCTGATTACTTTTGGATTACTTTCCCCTTAAGCAGCATTTGAAGAAGACAAAAAGGATCCATCAAATGCATTTGGTGTGTCATGATAGTGGTCTCTGATTTGTGGTCAGACTAGTTCAGATGGAACAAACTTCAACTTTGCCTTTTTTTTTTGCTGAATTTAATGTTGTTGAGAAATCCGTAATGTTTCATAATGTATTTTTTCCACAAACATAATTTTTAAATTTTAAAGTATTCCAAGAAGTAATCATCTAGTTTTCAGTATCTGTAATCGTATTACAATATGTTTTGCTTGGAACATAATTGATTACAGTTACAGCATTGTAATAAACTCAGCAAAAAAAGAAACGTCCCTTTTTCAGGACCCTGTCTTTCAAAGATCATTCGTAAAAATCCAATTAACTTCACAGATCTTCATTGTAAAGGGTTTAAAAACTGTTTCCCATGCTTGTTCAATGAACCATAAACAATTAATGGTTGAATTCAGGAAGTTTAAGCTGCCTATCAAAAAGCATTTGAAACCAGTGGACAGCTAGTGAAAAAGGCACTCTTGCAACAGCTGCATAGTGTGGATCCCGGCCTATGGAATAAAAGTGTGGCTTTTATTGCTCAATCTAATTCATGCTGATAAAAAAATTCATCCAGAGGCCTAATGGATACATGCTCAAACTCACACACTTTTGATAGTCTTAAAGGGGCAATCTGTAGTTGTTACATCCATTTTTGGACTTATAAATTATATATATATTCATGTAAAGATATAATTGAATCATATTATTTATTATATGTAGTAGAAAGTGATGGGTAAGAAGAAGAAGCATACACAACCAACCCATAAAGTAAAATCTATCATCCCATATATGGCCAGCTATGTAAACTTTAACATGGATTTATCCTGCAATACATGTCGTTCGATTGGTAAGATACATTTTTGTCTTCTTCTAATGCCTCTTAAGGGGAAAGTAATCTAAAAGTAACTGTAATCAGATTATGTTACTGAGTTTAGGTAATCCAAAAGTGTCAGGTTCGTTGTTGGAGTGAGTGGACCAAGGTGCAGCATGCGTAGAGTTCCACATATTTGAATAAATCGAAACTCACCAAACACAAACAAACAAGAAAGCACAAACGAAAAGTGACGTTCTTGGCTGCTCACAGGCAGCTACACAAAAACAAGATCCCACAATCTAAGGTGGGAATAAGGTCTGCCCAAGTATCCCCAATCAGAGACAACGATAAACAGCTGCCTCTGATTGGGAACCATACTAGGCCAACAAAGAAATAAAAACATAGATTTGCCCACCCAAGTCACACCCTGACATAACCAAATAGAGAATAAAAAAAGGCTCTCTAAGGTCCGGGCGTGACAAAAAGTTACGTTACTGATTACAATTTTGGACAAGTAACTAGTAACTCTAATGGGTTACATTTAGAATGTAACCTACCCAACCCTGTGAATTATAATAGATTAAATTTGTTTATTAGTCATATGCACAGGGTTGCAGATGTAATTGCTTGCAGGGTACAGTGAAATTCTCATGCCCTAATGCTCCGAGCACAGTATATCAGCACCAGGGCATGGCTAGATTGTGTCCAGCTTTTGTCAAATTAACTTTAAAAAGGGGAAATGTTAAGCATTTTAGCTAACCCTAACCCCTTTTCTAACCTTAACCTAATTATCCTAACCTGCTACATTAATTATTCTAACCTGCTGCGTAAGTTCTCCTAACCTGTTACGAAAAGTAAAATCTAACATTAATTTGACTTAAGCTGGACCCCTTCTAGCCATAAGCTCAGCACCAACCTGCTACAATTAAATTGTTATGGCTGGGGGCAGTATTGAGTAGCTTGGATGAATAAGGTGCCCAGAGTAAACTGCCATCTACTGCATGTTATTAGTATATTTGGATAGAAAACACTCTGACGTTTCTAAAACTGTTTAAATGATGTCTGTGAGTATAACAGAACTCATATGGCAAGCAAAAACCTGAGAAAAAATCCAACCAGGAAGTGGGAGGTTTGTAGTTTTTCAAATCATTGCCTATCGAATACACAGTGTCTATGGGGTCATATTGCACTTCCTAAGGCTTCCACTAGTTGTCAACAGTCTTTAGAACCTTGTTTGATGCTTCTACTGTGAGGAGGGGGGAATGGGAGCTGAATGAGTCAGAGGTCTGCCAGAGTAGCATGAGCTTATCACACGCGCTCACGTGAGAGTTAGCTTGCATTCCATTGCATTTCTACAGACAGGAATTCTCCGGTTGAAACATTATTGAAGATTTATGATAAAAAAAACATCCTAAAGATTGATTCTATACTTCGTTTCACATGTTTATGACTTTTTGTCTGAACCTTCGCCTGGACTTGCCCGTGCGTCGTGAGTTTGGATTGTGTACTAAACACACAAACAAAAAGGAGGTATTTGGACATAAATTATGGACTTTATCGAACAAATCAAACATTTATTGTGGAACTGGGAGTGCATTATGATGAAGATCATCAACGGTAAGTGAATATTTATAATGCTATTTCTGACTTCTGTTGACTCCACAACATGGCGGATATCTGTATGGCTTGTTTTGTTGTCTGAGCGCTGTACTCAGATTATTGCATGGTGTGCTTTTTCGTGTAAAGCTTTTTTGAAATCTGACACAGCTGTTGCATTAAGGAG
The DNA here is from genome assembly GCF_023373465.1 of Oncorhynchus keta. Classification (NCBI taxonomy): domain Eukaryota; kingdom Metazoa; phylum Chordata; class Actinopteri; order Salmoniformes; family Salmonidae; genus Oncorhynchus; species Oncorhynchus keta. The sequence continues at coordinate 41,425,799 of NC_068429.1, forward strand.
AAGTTTATCTAAAGTTCCATGCACAACACTTGTATTTTCATCAACATTTATGATGAGTATTTCTGTAAATTGATGTGGCTCTCTGCAAAATCACTGGATATTTTGGAACTACTGAACATAACGCGCCAATGTAAACTCAGATCTTTGGATATAAATATGAACTTTATCGAACAAAACGTACAAAATGTACAAAAAACGTACAGAACGTAAAAAAATACATGTATTGTGTAACATGAAGTCCTATGAGTGTCATCTGATGAAGATCATCAAAGGTTAGTAATTAATTTTATCTCTATTTCTGCTTTTTGTGATTCCTCTCTTTGGCTGTGTTTTTCTGTGACTAGGTGCAGACCTAACATAATCGTTTGGTGTGCTTTCGTCGTAAAGCCTTTTTGAAATTGGACACTGTGGTGGGATTAACAACAAGTTTATCTTTAAAATGGTGTAAAATACGTCAATGTTTGAGTAATTTTAATTATGAGATTTCTGTTGTTTTGAATTTGGCGCCCTGCACTTTCACTGGCTGTTGTCATATCGATCCCGTTCGCGGGATCGCAGCCATAATTAAGCAATAAGGCCTGAGGGGGTATGGTATATGGCCAATATACCACACGACGCAACGCAGAGTGCCTGGATACAGACCTTAGCCGTGGTGTATTGGCTATATACCACAAACCTCCGAGGTGCCTTATTACTTTTATAAACTGGTTACCACTATAATTAGAGCAGTAAAAATAGATGTTTTCTCATACCTGTGGTATATGGTCTAATATACTACGGCTGTCAGCCAATCAGCATTCAGTGCTTGAACCACCCAGTTTATAGCATGCATTATAGGAAAATAATGCACGATTTTGAATGCCCTTAAATCCAATCAGAAACGACTATTCAACAGTGCCATGGTATCAATAGCAATAATTTGAGCTGCACTTGATTTAGCTGTGCCATGTATAATGGAACCACGTCCGAAAAGTGCAAACTCCAATGTCAGTCAAGCCATCTCAAATAATTTCAAGCATTTTACATATTATTTGACCTATATCTTAATACTAAGAGCAAATAGAGTTTCAACAGGCATCAAGTGGTTTAACATTTAAAAAAAGTAATGTTTCCAAAAAGAGTAAGGTTTCCAAAACTTCACACCTCAGGGACTTTGTCAGTGTCAAAGGCTCTGACGATCACCTTGCCAGAAAACATGAAAATTATCAATGCCAAATTATTTTGCATTGGTAATAGTCACAAACTCTGAATTAGTATTTATTAGAAAAAAATAGTAAAACAAAAACTGGGCGCAGGTTTTGTTTGACTGAACTAGGAAATGATACATGATATTTTAAGCCACTAGAGGGTGCTACTACCTTCATGCAGGAATATGTGTTAATCAATGTGCAGTGCTTTAAAGGCGCAGTGCAGTCACAAACGTGATTTCCAGTTTTTCTTTAATTATATATCCACACTATGAGGTCGAAATAACACTCTGAAATTGTGAAAATGATGATAATACTCTTTTAGTGTAAGTGAATTTCAGCCTGTTCAGTTGGGATGGAGTTGTTGGCCCACACCATGACATTACAATCTGACCTGATTATTCTGAGCAATGACTAGTCTTGAAAACCGGACCCTAGGCAACACAGTGACTAGAGTCTGGTTCGATGATGGACTCTTTTGTTGAGCTCTGCTACCTGACCGACGGGCCGGGCTCAGATATCACTCAATTGATCACTAACACTTTGAAGCTGAGCCATTTGCCCATGCTCTGCTGCGCAGTACAGCAGTATCTGACTAAGATCATAACATAGTGTTAGAAGTGCTTCAACCGTGTCAAATATAAGACAGGGGTTATTGTTTCACAGAAAATAATAATGGTCCCTGAATGGTTTTGTCTTAGTTTAGAGTGACAAAAAGTAGCTAACAGCTCTCTCCTGTCTCTTAATTGAGCAGGTTTTTGAGACTAATTTATGACCAGTCATCTTTTATGTGAATATGTATCCTCATACTATTAAGTGGGGTAGGCTTTAGAGCAGGGGTTCCCAAACTTTTTGGAGACCGTGACCCGATCTGGATTTTTAAAATGTACCAGGACCCCACCATGTAAAACAAGTAATTTAATCAAAGGTCAATGTTTAATATTTGAATTGGGGTTATGACAATCTATTACAAATCAGTCTAACAGTGATTTATTAAACATACAATTAGAAAGACTGCATGGGGGCTTTAAATGTATAATATGAGTTGTTAAATCATTTTGTGGATGATCTGCTCAACATAAGAAATTATTGTTCAAAGTTGAGATTAGAGCTATAACCAGTTAATATTTACACCATACAGTATCTACAAAACGGGGAACTAACTTACAGTTGAAGATCTCTGTTAACTGTAAGTGCTGTTCTTGTGAAGGGGAAACATCTGGGAGCAACAACTGCTCACCCGCGAAGTGGTAGGCCACACAAACTCACAGAACAGGACCGCCGAGTACTGAAGCACGTAGCTCATAAAAATCATCTGTCCTCTGTTGCAACACTCACTACCGAGTTCCAAACTGCCTCTGGAAGCAATGTCAGCAAAATAACTGTCCCTCGGGAGCTTCATGAAACGAGTTTGCATGGCTGATCAGCCACACACAAGCCTAAGATCACCATGCCCAATGCCAAGCATCGGCTGGAGTGGTGTAAAGCTCGCCGCATTAGACTCTGGAGCAATGGAAACGTGTTCTCTGGAGTGATGTATCATCACTCTTCACCATCTGGCAATCCAATGGAAGAATCTGGGTTTGTCAGATGCCAGGAGAATGGTACCTGCCCGAATGCATAGTGCCAACTGTAAAGTTTTGTGGAGGAGGAATAATGGTCTGGGGCTGTTTTTCATGGTTTGGCCTAGGCCCCTTAATTCCAGTGAAGGGAAATCTTAACGCTACAGCATACAATGACATTCTAGACTATTCTGTGCTTCCAACTTTGTGGCAACAGTTTGGGGTAGGCCCTTTCCTGTTTCAGGATGATAATGCCCCCATGCACAAAGTGAGGTTCATACAGAAATTATTTGTTGAGATCGGTGTGAAAGAACTTGACTGGCCTGCACAGAGCCCTGACCTCAACCTCACCGAACACCTTTGGGATGAATTGGAACGCCGACTGCGAGCCAGGCCTAATCGCCCAACATCAGTGCCCTACCTCACTCATTTTCTTGTGGCTGAATGGAAGCAAGTCCCCCCAGCAATGTTTCAACATCTAGTGGAAAGCCTTCCCATAAGAGTGGAGGCTGTTATAGCAGCAAAGGGAGGAACCAACCCCATATTAATGCCCATGATTTTTGGAATGAGATGTTCGAAGAGCAGGTGTCCACATATGTTTGGTCATGTAGTGTATATGGTCCCAGTCCCACCCCTGGGAACTTATTTATGGAGTATGTAGTAGGCAACATTACTATTGTAGTCTCTTTCAACTGATAGTGTAAAAATATGGCTATTATAATCGATAAGAAACATGTAGCTGATAAGACTCTCACACCAAGCAATAGGCCAAGAGAGTTATCAGTTTGTTCCTTGTCAATTATAATTAATGGGAAATCCTTACAGTGCGCCTGCCTACTTTACAAATGCCTCCATAGAATTTTGTCATACACCCTGCAAGTCGTAAGATTTGATGAACATTGGGGCTTGCAGAAAGTATTCACTCCCTCGACTTATTCCACATTGTGTTGTGTTACAGCTGGAATTTATAATGGATTAAATTTCAGATGTTGTATCACTGGCCTACACATAATACCCCACAATGTCAAAGTGGAATTATGTTTTTAGAATTGTTTACAAATGAATGAAAAAGGAAAACCTGAAATGTCTTGAGTCAATAAGTTTTCAACCCCTTTGTTATGGCAAGCCTAAATAAGTTCAGGAGTAAATATTTGCTTAACAAGTCACATAATAAGTTGCATGGACACAACCTTATTGATGTCACTTGTTAAACACACTTCAATCAGTGGAGATGATTGACCACTGTGTGCAATAATAATGTTTAACATGATTTTTGAATGACTACGTCATCTCTGTATCCCACACATACAATTATTATCTGTAAGGTATCTAAGTCGAGCAGTGAATTTCAAACACAGATTCAAGCACAAAGACCAGGGACGTTTTCCAATGCCTTGCAAAGAAGGACACCTACTGGTAGATGAGTTAATTAAAACCTCTCTGGGATAGGAGGCAGTATTTTCACATCCGGATGAAAAGCGTGCCCAAAGTAACCTGCCTGCTACTCAGGCCCAGAAGCTAGGATATGCATATTATTAGTAGACTTGGATAGAAAACACTCTGAAGTTTCTTAAACTGTTTGAATAATGTCTGTGAGTATAACAGAACTGATTTGGCAGGCAAAACCCCGAGCACAATCCATCCAAATAAAACATTTTTTGAGGTCAATCTGTTTTCCATTAGTTTTCTATGGCAAGCCCGTTTTAATAGAAATATACTTGCAGTTCCTATGGCATCCACTAGATGTCAACAGTCTTTAGAAATTGGTTGATGTTTTTCTTTGATTAATGAACAAGTAGCCCTTTCCTTTCTGGGTGTATAGCCAAGTGGACTGTTTTGTTTGGTGCACGTGACCTGGAGCTCGCTCCACTTTCATTTGATCCGCTATTGAACACAGTTTATCCCGTCTTAAATTGTATCGATTATTTACGTTTTAAAATACCTAAAGTTGGATTAGGAAAGTTGTTTGAAATGTTTGGACCAAGATTACAGGTAATTTATTAGATACTTAGTAGTCATGTTGGGCGAGTTGGAAACAGTGTTTTTCTGAATCAAACGCACCAAATAAATGGACATTTTGGGGATATAACGATGGAATTAATCGAACAAAATGACTATTTGTGATGTTTATGGGACATATTGGAGTGCCAACAGAAGAAGATCTTCAAAGGTAAGGCATGAATTATATCGTTATTTCTTGTGTTACGCCTGGCAGGTTGAAATATGATTGTCATGTGTTTGTTTGATGGGGTGCTGTCCTCAGATAATAGCATGGTTTGCTTTCGCCTTAAAGCCTTTTTGAAATCTGACACGGTGGCTGGATTAACAAGAAGTTAAGCTTTATTTTCGTGTATTGCACTTGTGATTGTATGAAAGTTAAATATTTCTAATAATTGAATTTGAATTTGGCGCTCTGCCATTTCACCGGCTGTTGCCTAATCGATCCTGCTAACGGGATTTGATCCATAAGGTTTTAATTTTAAAAAAACAGACAACAGTTTACAATTGGCTCATTCATCCCCCTCCTCTCCCCTGTAACTATTCCCCAGGTTGTTGCTGCAAATGAGAACGTGTTCTCAGTCAACTTACCTGGTAAAATAACAAATAAATTAAATAAATAAAGACATTAAATATCCCTTTGAGCATGGTGAAGTTATTAATTACACTTTGGATGGTGTACCAATACACCAAGTCACTACAAAGATACAGGCGTCCTTCCTACTGTAACTCAGTTGCTGGAGAGGAAGGAAACTGCCCAGGGATTTCACCATGAGGTCAATGGTGACTTTAAAACAGTTACAGAGTTTAATGGCTGTAATGGGAGAAAACTGAGCATGGATCAACAACATTGTAGTTACTCCACAATATTAACCTAATTGACAGAGTAAAAAGAAGGAAGTCTGTACATAATTGTTTTTAACCATTCCAAAACATGCATCCTGTTTGCCATAAGGCACTAAAGTGAAACTGCAAAACATGTGGCAAAGAAATTAACTTTATGTCCTGAATACAAAGTGTTATGTTTTGGGGCAAACACAACACATCACTGAGTACCACTCTTCATATTTTCAAGCATGGTGGTGGCTACATCATGTTATGGGTATGCTTGTCATCAGCAAGGAAAAGGGAGTGTTTAGGATAAAAACAAACAGAATAGCACAGGCAAAATTCCAGAGGAAAACCTGGTTCATCCAAATATTGTTCAATTCAGGTGTGCAAAACTCTTAGAGACTAACCCAGAAACACTCACAGCTGTAATTGCTGCCAACAGTGATTCTAACACGTATTGACTCAGGGGTGTGAATACTTATGTAAATGAGATATTTCTGTATTTTAATTTAATACATTTGCTAACATTTCTAAAAACACGTTTTCACTTTGTCAATATGGGGTATTATGTATCGATGGGTGAGAGAAAAACATATATTTCATCCATTTTGAATTCAGGCTGTAACACAACAAAATGTGGAATAAATCAAGGGGTATGAATAGTTTCTGAAGGCACTGTATATCAGGATCAAAGCTGTGTAATTTAACATTTTATCTTTCTTTCTAAAACACAATATTTTACACACACGTCATAATCCGATGGTACCAGTACAGAGCTCGAAGCGGAAACCCCTCCCGAATCCCAACTCGGGCAGCGGAGCAAAAGAAAAGAAGAATTCCAAGGAATCAGGAAACACTGAGAAATAGTAGAAGAGAAAAGAAACTATCAGTATAAAGTGAGTGCAATCTGCCATTGATTGTATCAACTGTCTATTTGAACGGAATCGACATGTAGATGTGATATTTGCTAGAGAACGAACACTCGAGAAATGGTTTAGGAGATTTTTTTCCTAAAGAAAAAAAAAAAACGTCCAGCCAGGCATCCGACATTAATAGCAGGAATAGCTAAGTTTACCTAGCGGGCTAGCTAGCAAGCTAATCAAAATACGGATAACTTAATTAGCCATGATATTATTATAGCGACCTTTTATAATACATAGCTGTTTATCGCCCGTAAAATAGTCACTGTGGGTAACGTTACCTAGCACGCTACCGCTAAAATAGTTTGCTAGTTAGCCAATGTGAATCAGATTATGTTCAGATTTAGCTAGTTAGCCTACTCTTGCTAATTAACTACTGGACTGTACTTGGTAAGAAGAGGCACCGCCGCACTGTTAGGAGATTTGGCTGTTGTGTTGTTCTAGCTTGCTAGCTAGCGAATGCCTTTGCTTTGCTGCATAATTGTTAACACAAACTTTCCTCGGGATGGGAAACATGTAACGTTAAATAGCCATTTTAGGTGAAACGGTTCAAATTATGTCAGCTTTCAAATAGTTAATCATGATTGTTATTGTTTTAGTAGAACTGGTTTTGACATATGACAACTTGTTTGCAGTATAACCAGTATTATTGGGTAAAAGTTCAATGCTGCTGTGAAGTACTGTATTATGAATTGCTACAAAATGGGCGGAGGGAACGGATGCAGTTACAGCAAACCTTATCACAGCCAACTGGTCCAATAGGACTTGACAAAACCTTTTGTCACACTCAACCAGCTGTATCCAATATTCTCTCCCATCATAGATAGGCTATTCGTTGGCCAAATGAAATATATTAGCTAGCAACAGTGTTTGCATACACCTACATTAATACACACAGGTTAGAAATGCAAATCCAGAAAACAATGTATCATCATCAGTTGTTTCATGTCAGGGACACTGTTTGTCTGTCAGCCTTGAGTTCCATGACCTTTTCATGCCACACCAGTGAGAAGAATGAGGACATTCCTTTACTAGACTGCTCGCTCAGATGGGGTATTCAAGTAGCAGTACCCTCCCTACAGACCCTGTTCTGTAGCACACAGCAAATCCTTGTTGAGCTTAGCTAACTCCCACTGATGATCTCCTTCAGCAGCCCACCACCACCCACTCTAATTGTGTTATTGCTGGTGAGAGAGGATTGTAACAACATCACATGAAGACATTTCGCTGTCATACTCCTGTGTGCAAGTGTACAACCACACTGTTTGACTCGTCATTTGTTGCACACATTAGGGAGGAAAATAACCCCAAATGTGTCAAAAAAAACAACAACATTGTGGCCCATTTGACACCTATTTACTGTAGCTGTTCCAGGCTGCATTAAATCATGAAAATAGTCCGGGCATTGCACCTTGCTTGTTGTCCCTCATTTAGGTCAAATCAAACTTTAGTTGTCATATGTGCCTAATACAACCGGTGTTACTGTGAAAATCCTACTTACAAGCCCTTAACCAACAATGCAGTTCAGGAAAGAGTTAAGAAAATATGTATACAAATAAACTAAAGTAACAAATAATGAAAAGTAACACAATACAATGACAATAACAAGGCTATATACAGGGGACTAGCTTTGTCCTGAAACTCTCAATAGAAACTTTATTAGTCCATGGTGAAGCTCGGACGGAAAGAGCCTATATCTTTTACTACAAAGAGTCGTTTGAAATTGAGAGCTGTTCATCTTTATCATTAACTTATTGTTTGACAAGTTTTTCACATCTGTGGGCTTATGAAATGTGCTCATGAAATGTGCTGGCTTTGGTTGAATTTCCTTTTTTGTACCCAAGGTTTGTTGTTGTCACGATACACTGTCAGGTCAAAGTGATCTGTCTCGTAAGTGACACAACAAACTCCCTCTCTTGTACATTCACTAGATGGCCAGTCAGAGGCTATTTCTTTATTGTGGATGACTCAGTAAGTTATGCAAGCTTAATTTTCAATGTTGTCTTTGTAGACCCTAAAGGCTAAGTATTGAGATGTTGCCTGCCGGATGATGGAGGAACCAACAACCATTTTGTGTCAGGGGAAAAAGGTGAAGGTGTACCACAGTTTACAGCTTCCTGTTCCTGAAGCTCCAAGTCCGCAGCTCTGCGGCTCTCTTGCATTAGGAAGCATGGAGAGAAAAAAAGCCTTGAAAGGTGTTAAATGTCTACTAACACAGACCTATTCAATGGTATTTGTTTATCAGGATGTCAAATGCTGAAACGTGTTCTCGCAGTCCACTCCATTGTTTTTGTACGTTTGTGGTAGTGCTGGGAATTGCCAGGGACATCCAACAATATCATGTGATACGTTTTGCGATTCTATATTTATCTCTATTCTTTATGTTTGGCTTTTGCGATTTAGATTCTGCGATTTTATTCAATTTGATGTTCAAACAAATTTATATTGCTCACTGTGTCTGCTGCAGAACAGCAAACAAGAGAGAGCCTAGGAAAAATTAGAAAACCGGGCTATGTGGGGTGGCCAGTCCTCTTCTGGCTGTGCCGGGTAGAGATTATAGGAGTTTGCAGAGGAACAAGAGAGAGCCATTAGAAAACGAGTTTAGGAAGAAAAAAGTACTCAAACATGTTGGCACACCATTTTAAAACATGTAAAAATGACTATAGGATGAGAAATACTGGAGTCTCGGCGCAGGTACAACTGTATAGTGCTAGCTAACATAACTACCTAGCTATTTTATCATTTTTATCGATACTTGTAGTCACAGTATACTCTACTGTATCGATCTTACCCCATCCCTAGTTGGTGTTTGCCTTCACCAAGTTTGTCTCCCTATCAGTCAGACACTGACATTTTGTGGCTTTAGTTTAGTGGGATGAATCAGTCTGGTCATAGTTAGGCCTATAGTTTGATAAAACTCACATTGAAACATACAAAAAAATCCATTTTTTTTTGTCATATAACCTACGATGTTTGAGAATAGGGAGTTGCGGCCCCCCTTAGCGTTCTCTTGTTGGTGTCCCATGGCTTGATTCTTAGGCCGGCCTACATCAATTGCATTATAACCACTTTGTGGTTTTCTTTCATACTCTTTCTCTGGATACTTGCTGGTGGCTTTTACATTTGGTAGGCGACTGATGACTTGAACATGCACTGTAGTCTGTGTTCCTGAAGATGCTCCCTTGATCTTCTCTGACTAAAGGTAGGTGTTCTAGAAAATGGTCTTTGTTGAGGTCAAACGTGTGGTGTTGCCTGTGGCTTCATGTAAGTGTTCAAAGACACCTTGTAAAGGGGATGTTAACTGTTCACAGTAATGTAAGGGGCAAGTGGTAGCCAGGAGATCAAGTTTCACAAAAATGCATGGTTGTTAGGCCTAGGCTAATACAGAAGCTTTTCTAGAATGGCAAAGTCCCTGTTTAGCTAGTTAACTTTTAGTAGCCTAGTGTATGTCAGTTTATGGGGTTTCCTCAATGATAAAAGGCCTATGTTATCATTTTGAGGTTCGGTTCATGCTTTTGTCTTCCGCTGTGAAAGATTTGCTTCTGATCCAGCTTCTCTAATGGTATTTTAAAGCTTGTTTTTAAGTAAACCAGAGACATTAGCTATAAACTGTATAGTTTCAGTACTCGCGCTGTAGAGTGGAGTCATGTACCTCATCCTTGTTAGCCTGTGACTTGTGGGTGGTAAAATTACGCCTTTTGAATTCCTTTCAGGCAGTGTTCACATCATCATGCCAAGAATGTGCAACAAGCCTGAATATTTCACTGTGATCCGTGACCGAAAACCTGACACTCCGTCCACTTGATTTTGCATGGACAGCCTAAATACAATTCCCATGATCTTCTGTATCATTAAATTGTTACAATTCAAGACGAAAAAAGGTTTCCTGAATGTGGAGGACATTTTTGTGTTTGCTTAGTAGCCTCTTGTTGTGATTGTCCTGGTATTTATGCTATGACCCATTGATGACACAGGTTAGACAAGTCTGCTTGACGAATGAGGCGGTTCTTGTTGAGTTTCTACATCTCTGAATTTCAGCCGCTCCATTCTCATAAGGGAGATTGCACGTTTTCAAATATTAGACCAAGGCACACTATTTGAAGACGTTCCTTTCCAATTAGTCTACAGTGGGTGGCACGTGTGATCTTACTGGGACACACACAAGCACATTCCCAAATAGTAAACCACATTTTTCTACCCTCTGGGATGCTTGGTACATCTTTGACAAATTGTATTTGCCAAACCTTTTATCTTCCAAAACTGATAGTTCAAGATATGTTCTTGGTACCTTGTTTTTTTTTTGTACTCATTGTGAGACAATGGAACAGAACAGAAGGCTCGGAGATAATGCGCTCTCCCCCCTGGGGTTTAAAGACAGATTAAATATCTAGTAGTAGCAGAGGTACAGTGAATCTATCTATAAAGGTTGACCCTTATATCTCATGTTAGAGAATTCACCAGCCTACATCCTGTTGTTGTAGATACAGTATATCGAACAATGGTTTCTGGCCTCTCTATCAACTTTGTTTTAATGTCTCCATGTGGTTTAACAGGCTACCTACCTGAGAGCTGTGGTGTGATGCGGCTAGGGCTAGTCTATGTGTTGCGTCTCTTGTTACGCTTCAGTTTTGTGCTGTTCACTGTTCTCACACCCACTTCCTGAGCTAAGCTGGTCGTCCTCCCCTCCTTATTCATTATTTCAGAGAACTCTGCCTCTTCCATTAACAGGCTGTTGCAGTCTATAAAGGGTTTGGCTTATGAAAGGAGTGCCTTTTTATTTAGGCTATGTCATAGAAAACCATCCACAAACTGTTTGCTGTACTTTGTAGAAAAATAGGTTTCACCCATGTACTATAGCTTCTGTATGTGCAAATATCAATGCTTAGTTTTCTGTCCCTCTCAATCCTCCTTCCAGGAAAGATGCAGACCTGAGGGTGATTTCCCCGTCCTCTCGGCCCAGCGAAGTGTGAGCCTAAACAGCGTGCCTTGAGGAAGACTGAAGGGAAGAGGGACGATGGGGTTCGGACGGGACCTGCGGAACTCCCACGACGGGCTGTTGAAGCTGCAGGACTGGGAGCTGAAGCTGCTGGAGACGGTGAAGCGCTTCATGACGCTACGGGTGAAGAGCGACAAGGAGTACGCCTCACTTCTCCTCAATATCAGCCAGCAGGTGGAAAAGCACGACAACTCCTCCCAGATGGACTACATCAGCAACGTTTCCAAGGTATCAACCTATTCAAACATATCAATACACAGTAAAGACAGGTACAATACAGACCCAACAGTGAACACCGACTACAGCAACCTAAGGCAAGATAGGAGATGATAAGATGGTGGTTTGTTGACCGCCGAAGCCAAAATGATATGCAATATTATTAGACACAACACACACCAGTGAACATGTAGATTCATTAAAGACCATATCTCCCTTTTTATCTGATGTTTTTACCAGTGGGGATCCCACACTTATGAATGTGGGTTGTTTTTCTGCTGTTGAGCAGGATGTTGGAAGGGGAGTGTGGAACTGGGTTGGTTATAGTGGGATATCAGCCACAGCGTTGTGTAGAAAGTGTTCTACAGGAGGCGTTAAATGCTTTTGCTTCGAAGAAGAAAACATTTGCACAATACATCATGCCTTAAAGTTCCAGTTGATTTTCCTATATACTGAAATCAGGCGTGACATTGCGATCTCCTATATCCCTCTTTCTCTCCCTCTCATCTATCTTCTTCCACCTCCATCTCTCCAGTCTTGGGCCCACATGGTCCAGCAGACGGAACAGCTGAGTAAGATCATGAAGTGTCACGCGGAGGAGCTGAACTCGGGCCCTCTGCACAGACTCACCATGATGATCAAAGACAAGCAGCAGGTCAAGAAGAGCTACCAGAGCATCCACACACAGATCGAGTTTGAGATGAACAAGGTATTGTATGCACTCACCGTACACACATTTACCGTTTCTTCATACACTATCCTCCCTGTGCATTGACTTTATTTACGGTTATGGAGCGTTTGTTGACAAGGTGTTTCACATGTAGTCCGAGTAGAAACGAGGTGAACTTTACTTATGTCAAAGATGCTAATGTTGCTTTTGTTGACGATGTGATGTTTCTGACATTATCTCTTCTAGGTGACAAAAAGTGACCTAGAGAAGTTAAAGGGCACCTATAGACAATTGACAAAGGACGCCCACAGTGCCAAAGAAAAATACAGAGAAGCAATGGTGAAAGGTAAACATTTCTACTGAACATTGACAGAAAGCTCAAGTTGAATATGTTTTCGTAGTGGAGTTTTCCTTAGAAATGCATGAAGTCTTAGTAGAAACCATCTGAAGTGCATCGATACCTACCGCACCAAACCTTTGGAGGCAGATCGTATGACTGACATGGGAGGCGAATGATGAGGCACACCCAATGATGTCCCTCGAATGATGAGGCACAACCAAATTAAACCTCCGTACAAACCAGCAGCACAGCATTTCTTTGGGGCGGCAGACTAGTGGTTAGAGCGTTGGGCCAGTAACCGAGAGGTTGCTGGATCGAATCCCCGAGCTGACAAGGTAAAAATCTGTCCTTCTGCCCCCGAACAAGGCAGTTAACCCACTAGGCCGTCATTGTAAATAAGGATTTGTTCTTAACTGACTTGCCTGGTTAAATAAAGGTTAAATAAAACAAATTAAAAATGTCTTCTTGTTTTGATTTCAGGCAAGGAGCCAGAGAAGGCGAGGGAGCGCTACGACAAGACCACTATGAAGTTGCACAACCTCCACAACCAGTACGTGCTGGCGGTGCGGAGCGCCCAGCTCCACCAGGAGCACTACCACGACACCACGCTGCCCCTCCTCCTCGACTCCCTGCAGAAGATGCAGGAGGAGATGATCAGTGCACTGTGAGTGTGTCAAGCGGAGATTCGGGAAGGGATTACAACATACTCATGGCTTTGAAAAGATGCTGGAGGTCAATGTACTGTGATGTGTTTGTTATGTTAGGTTACTTTATGTTAGGTTACTTTGTTTCAATTCTATATGATGTGTTACTTTAAGTCATGCTACTATGTTACGTCTTTGTTACGTGATGTAGTATTGAAAAATAAGGTAGGTAAACAACGCTGTTCGCAGTGAGTAAATTAAGTCCTGATACTTTGCATTTTTCCCACAAAGGTGTTTACCCTCTACTGCACTACTGGTCCCGACTCTTAGGTTAACAACTGATGAAGGTCTACGGGCTGAAATGTTGTTGGTTAACACACTTGGGTGCATATGTCACTGTGTGCAAAGTGCTCCTTTTCTGCAATGTCCAACCTAGACGTTCAGCAGCACACTGCAGATTACCATATCTGTAACACCCTAACATGTCAGGCAATTTAAACATTCTTCGGAATTACGTAAATCCAGAATTATTTTAGTATAGCGAGTTAGGAGTTATTGTTTTCATGTGGGACGATCCCAGATGAGGCTTAATCACATAATTTCATAGCTGTCAAGGGATTACTAGGAGGCAGAGGCATTTTCAGATGTCCTGTTTAACTTCTTGATGCACCCATCCCGTTAGCAGGATCATTTTTGTCAACATCCGCTGAACTGCAGAGCGCCAAATTCAAATTAAATTACTAAAAATATTTAGTTTTCATGAAATCACAAGTGCGATATAGCACAAACACAGTTTAGCTTGTTGTTAATCCACCTGGCAGTGTCAGATTTCAAAAAAGCTTTTCAGCAAAAGCATACCAAGCATTTATTTATTTATTTCACCTTTATTTAACCAGGTAGGCAAGTTGAGAACAAGTTCTCATTTACAATTGCGACCTGGCCAAGATAAAGCAAAGCAGTTCGACACGTACAACAACACAGAGTTACACATGGAGTAAAACAAACATACAGTCAATAATACAGTAGAAAAATAAGTCTATATACAATATGAGCAAATGAGGTGAGATAAGGGAGGTAAAGGCAAAAAAGGCCATGGTGGCGAAGTAAATACAATACAGCAAGTTTCAAAAATATATATATAAAAAAATAAACACTGGAATGGTAGATTTGCAATGGAAAAATGTGCAAAGTAGAGAGAAATAATGGGGGAGCAAAATACATACAGTAGGGGGAGACGTAGTTGTTTGGGTTAAATTATAGATGGGCTATGTACAGGTGCAGTAATCTGTGAGCTTCTCTGACAGCTGGTGCTTAAAGCTAGTGAGGGGGATAAGTGTTTCCAGTTTCATAGATTTTTGCAGTTCGTTCCAGTCATTGGCAACAGAGAACTAGAAGGCGAGGCGGCCAAAGTAACAATTGGTTTTGGGGGTGACCAGAGAGATATACCTGCTGGAGCGCCTGCTACAGGTGGGTGCTGCTATGGTGACCAGCGAGGTGAGATAAGGTTGGGACTTTACCTAGCAGGGTCTTGTAGATGACCTGGAGCCAGTGGGTTTGGCGATGAGTATGAAGCGAGGGCCAACCAACGAGAGCGTACAGGTCGCAGTGGTGGGTAGTATATGGGGCTTTGGTGACAAAACGGATGGCACTGTGATAGACTGCATCCAATTTATTGAGTAGGGTATTGGAGGCTATTTTGTAAATGACGTCGCTGAAGTCGAGGATCGGTAGGATGGTCAGTTTTACAAGGGTATGTTTGGCAGCATGAGTGAAGGAGGCTTTGTTGCGAAATGGGAAGCCAATTCTAGATTTAACTTTGGATTGGAGATGTTTGATGTGGGTCTGGAAGGAGAGTTTACAGTCTAACCAGACACCTAGGTATTTGTAGTTGTCCACATATTCGAAGACAGACCCGTCCAGAGTAGTGATGTTGGACGGGCGGGCGGGCAGGTGCAGGCAGCGATTGGTTGAAGAGCATGCATTTAGTTTTACTTGTATTTAAGAACAATTGGAGGCCACGGAAGGAGTGTTGGCATTGAAGCTCGTCTGGAGGGTTGTTAACACAGTGTCCAAAGAAGGGCCAGAAGTATACAGAATGGTGTCGTCTGCGTAGAGGTGGATCAGAGACTCACCAGCAGCAAGAGCGACATCATTGATGTATACAGAGAAGAGAGTCGGTCCAAGAATTGAACCCTGTGGCACCCCCAATAGAGACTTCCAGAGGCCCGGACAACAGGCCCTCCGATTTGACACACTGAACTCTATCAGAGAAATAGTTGGTGAACCAGACGAGGCAATCATTTGAGAAACCAAGGCTATCGCGTCTGCCAATGAGGATGTGGTGATTGACAGAGTCGAAAGCCTTGGCCAGGTCAATGAATAGTTTATGTAAAGACATCTCTTTCAGTAGACAAAACATTACAAACAGCTAGCAGCCAAGTAGATTGGTCACGAAAGTCAGAAAAGCAATAAAATGAATGATCTTCGGATGTTTGCACTCACGAGACTCCCAGTTACACAATAAATGTTCCTTTTGTTCTATAAAGATTGTTTTTATATCCAAAATACCTCCATTTGGTTGGCAAGTTATGTTCAGAAATCCACAGGCTCGAGCGGTCACAACCAGGCAGACGAAAATTCCAAATAGTATCCGTAAAGTTCGTAGAAACATGTCAAACGTTTTTTATAATCAAACCTCAGGTTGTTTTTACAATATATAATCAATAATATTTCAACCGGGACTGTAGCATCTTCAATAGGAGAGAGAGATAAAATGTCTGCTTCAAGCTGTTGCATATGCAAAACGCTGCTGGCACCCAGCCATACAATGACGCGATGTGATCTTTCTCGCTGATTTTTCAAAGTAAAAGCCTGAAACTATGTCTAAAGACTGTTCACACCATGGGGAAGCCATAGGAAAAGGAATCTGGTTGAGATCCCTTTAAATGGAGCGAAGGCAGGCAATGGAACAGAGGTTTCAGAAAAAACAGCACTTCCTGGTTGGATTTTCCTCAGGTTTTCGCCTGCAATATCAGTTCTGATATACTCACAGACAAAATTGTCACAGTTTTGGGATCTTTAGAGTGTTTTCTATCCTAATCTGACAACTATATGCATATTCTAGTTTCTGGGCCTGAGAAATAGGCAGTATCATTTGGGTACGTTTTTCATCCATACATCAAATCAAATTTATTTATATAGCCCTTCGTACATCAGCTGATATCTCAAAGTGCTGTACAGAAACCCAGCCTAAAACCACAAACAGCAAACAATGCAGGTGTAAAAGCACGGTGGCTAGGAAAAACTCCCTAGAAAGGCCAAAACCTAGGAAGAAACCTAGAGAGGAACCGGGCTATGTGGGGTGGCCAGTCCTCTTCTGGCTGTGCCGGGTAGAGATTATAACAGAACATGACCAAGATGTTCAAATGTTCATAAATGACCAGCATGGTCGAATAATAATAAGGCAGAACAGTTGAAACTGGAGCAGCAGCACAGTCAGGTGGACTGGGGACAGCAAGGAGCCATCATGTCAGGTAGTCCTGGGGCACGGTCCTAGGGCTCAGGTCCTCCGAGAGAGAGAAAGAAAGAGAGAATTAGAGAGAGCATATGTGGGGTGGCCAGTCCTCTTCTGGCTGTGCCGGGTGGAGATTATAACAGAACGTGGCCAAGATGTTCAAATGTTCATAAATGACGAGCATGGTTGAATAATAGTAAGGCAGAACAGTTGAAACTGGAGCAAAATCAAAATACTGCCCCCTACAGTAAACAAGTTAAAGGAAAATTCTACCCCCAAACTATCTTTTGGTATTTGTTTAATTAGTCCATTATTGACATAGTCCCAAAATGTTTTGCATGTCAGCAATCCACAAGGAGTAAGTTAGAAATAGTTGCTTTAATGTAAAACCAGTTTTCGAGACCACCTAAAGTGAGACCGATTCAAGACCAAGACAGGGTTAAATGAAAAATGCGAGTCCAGTTCAAGACCATGATTTTAATTTAGTCAAATCACCACCATAATACGAGTCCAAAATGTCCAGTATTTCTGTGTTCATATTTCAGGACAACATATGGATGCTTTAGACATTCAGAATAGTGAAAATAGAAAACACTACAAATTATTACTAACCCAAACACAGTGGGGAACAATGAGGACCGACTACGCCTTCAGAGAAGGGCGAAGGATTTATAAAATAATGATTGTAATGATAATTATAATTTTCAATGAGGATCTGATTTCATCTCTTCAGTTTTTGTTAACACTGAAGGGGAAAAAAAGATCCAATCAGGATTTTTTTTGCTTGTTTCTGAAGAGATAAATCTAGCTAGTTTAGTCAGCCCTTGGCTAGGCCATCAGACGCTAGATAAAGGCATCTGCCATTCATCTGTATTAGGGCAGCGTTTTGGAGTGACAGTGGAATCAACCAATCACATTTTGATTTAATGGGTGAGACCGTTTTTGCAAAATTGTATGGAAACTTCTGCCTTGAAGGCAACAGGTCATCGCGCAATAGCAAGCAGTAGTTTCCCCACGGTCTAGCGAGCTAGCATTTGTTGTCGTCTAGTTTGTAGCGACTGCAGCAGGTGTTATCAAAGAGGATGTTGTCGCTAATTTGTTAGCTTCTCCCTTATCAAGAATAACTTTCAACAAGAAGTGAAGTTTTAAATGATCATCATCTGGTGATTGGAACTGTGTTTTTTTTATTTTATTGCAGCACGCTTGCTGTTAGCCATATCTTTGAAAATAACTTATGTGCGTGAAACATTGTTGCATTTAAAGTGGAACTGAGAGTATTTGACCGACCATTAAATCTTATTAAAATCTGTTCATATACACCCACAGGAGGAATGACACTTAAAAAAATAAATAGTACAAAAAAATAAAAAATCTGGCAAGCGACCACTTAGAACGTTTGGTAATTAGGTATACTAAGGCATTTGTGAAAATTCTATAGTAATATACACCGGGAAAGAGGCTGTGCGTTTGGACAATTAATAGACACTGCAATTAATAAAACCGAATAAAAACATCTGTTTTGTCTAGGACCGGAGTCTACACAGACCGGTGTGCCATAGCCAATCAGAGCTACAGTAGGCCTTTATACAAACAAACCATTTGCTACAAGGGCCTGCCATCATTCACTTTGAACTGGACTGTGTGTTTACAGGCAGTTGCAACAGCGTGACTTTTAGATCATTAGAACGCATTTGCCAAAAGCCACAAAATACACCTGAATGGATTTCTGCAATTATGTAAACACCACGGGAGTCCTCTTACATTTGAGAACTTTACAGTCCTATTGATCAAACAACCATGACAAGGTAGGCTCTCTCTCCCTCAGTTATGCACATCAACAAGATCAACAAGTAATGCTAGCCAGAGCAAGATGAGCTAAAATCTAATGAAAGAACATCAGATATACCCTCTCAAACTTTTTCAGCTAGTTTGACGTCAAAATTGCACTGATAAACGATGGGAAATTGTAGCCTCCTTGTCTTTCTGCAGCTTGCCTGCCAATGCATTCTTGTCCCAACCATGCACCCAAGTTAACTGACTAAAGTTGGCTAGCTAGCTATTTCCAGACACAAATGAGAACACGCCTCTGACCATTTTACTCTCTGTAGCAGAGCTGGTTAGGCTGTTTACATGTTATCTTGAGCGTTCTTGACCAACGATTACTTTTTTTTGCCTACATTCAGTGGTTTAAAATACTTATATTAAAAATACTTTAAAGTACTACTTAAGTAGTTTTTTGGGGTATCTGTACTTTACTATTTATATATTTTTACCCCTTTTTCTCCCCAATTTCGTGGTATCCAATTGTCTCATTGCTGCAACTCCCGTACGGACTCGGGAGAGGCGAAGGTCGTGAGCCGTGCGTCCTTCGAAACACAACACAACCCAACCAAGCTTCACTGCTTCTTGACACAATGCCCACTTAACCCAGAAGCCAGCCGCACCAATGTGTTGGAGGAAGCACCGTACACCTGACAACCGTCTCAGCGTGCACTGTGCCCGACCCGCCACAGGAGTCGCTAGTGCGCAATGGGACAAGGACATCCCTGCCGGCCAAACCCCCCCTAATCCAGACGACGCTGGGCCAGTTGTGCGCCGGAGCCTGAACTCGAACCCAGTATCTCTAGTGGCACAGCTAGCACTGCGATGTGGTTCCTTAGACCACTGCGCCACTCGGGAGGTCTACTATTTATATTTTTGACTACTTTTACTTTTACTTGACTACATTCCTTAAGAAAATATAGTACTTTTTACTCCATACATTTTCCTTGACACCCAAAAGTACTTGTTACATTTTGAATGCTTAGAAGGACAGGAAAATAGTCAAATTCATGCACTTATCAACTGAACATCCCTGGTCATCCCTACTGCCTCTGATCTGGCGGACACACTAAACACAAATGCTTTGTTTGTAAATTATGTCTGAATGTTGGATTAAAAAACTAGAAAATGGTGCCATCTGGTTTGCTTAATATAAGGAATTTGAAATTATTTATACTTTTGATACTTAAGTATATTTTAAACCAAATACTTTTATACTTTTACTCAAGCAGAATTTTACTGGGTTACTTTTACTTGAGTCATTTTCTATTGAGGCATCTTAACTTTTGCTGAAGGACTTTTTCCACCACTGCCTACGTTTACTGACACCTGTCATATTCAGCAGGTGTTGTGTGTTCGTAAATGTATCAGTTCTGCGCTCTGGCACACTCAGATGAGAGTGCTCTGAAATCGGAGTAGATCGCCAGAGGGAATTTGCAAACGCAAGACATGTGCTAACTGGATGACAGGGGTTCTTGCCAGCTTACCAAATCACACCTGCATCTCTAGCTGTGTATAGACTCAGAAAAACAATGTAAACAAACGTCAGTCACTCACCCACTCCAATGGCATAACATGACATCCTACTAGCAGCTAGCTAGCATAAACTGGGAATTTTTGTAGTACTCAAGTACTTGTAGTACTTTTAGATGTTTGTAGTACTCGAGACCGGACTCGAGTACTACAACATTGAATAAAATTGCACCCAAAAACTATCTTTTGGTATTTGTTTACAGCCGGCATCATATGATGCTAAATGCATCATACCGGCTGTATTTATGTATTTGAAAAGCTATGTATCTTAAACTTGATTGCTGACAAGAATTTGTGACTATATCAGCAATGGGCTAATTTACCGAATAACAAAAGGTGGTTTTGGGGTGCTGTTTTACTTTAAGCAACTATTTCTAACTTTCCCCCTTGTGGAAGTTTGGCAAATTGCAACGACACTTAGGCTGTATTCGAAACAACTATCCCCCTCCCCTGCATTCCATTTCCCGCAACACGGTGGAGAGTTGCACTTGAGTCTTTGGCTTTCAGTTTGGTCCACCGACTTCAAAGAAATATGTATTCAATATTTTTAGTTATTGGATAATATATTTCATAGAGATTTATACTAATAGATAAATTGAGCGTATTCTAACTGTGTTTTATGTCATTTTCAGGAAGGGGATTTTGGAGGAATACAGTGAAATTACCAGTCTCTTAACTGATGAAATAGTAAAGGTCCACAAAGAAATACACACGTCCATCGACCAAATTGACCCTGTGTCAGAGTATGAACACTTCATTGAGGTCTACAGGTAGGTTTTTAGTGATTTTGCCTTAGAGACTGAACTGAAAAACCAACTTCTCTGGTTGAAAACAGCCATGTGGCATTGATGAGTCATAAACATTTATTCTAGTGTCAAAATTGACTACAAAGGGTAAATAGGATCATTTTGGTCATAAAGTCAGTCTCGTCCAAAATCTGAGATTTGTGAGATGATTAGGGGGAAAAATGTCACAGAATTAAGGGAACGCCACCGTTTTCTTTGGGTTGGGGTTATTTCAATCCTGCCCACATTTGGCAGCACCCAAGTAATCTTCAAGACCCAATCGTAATGCACATGGTCAATTTGGTTTGACTTTGGATATCCCTATGGTGCAAGTGAAGGACTAACAGTAAATTACACAATGTACAATGAGTGTACCAAACATTATGAACACCTGCTCTTTCCATGACATAGACTGACCAGGTGAAAGCTATGATCCCTTATTGATGTCACTTGTTAAATCCACTTTATTCAGTGTAGATGAACCGGATGAGACGGGTTAAAGAAGGATTTTTAAGCCTTGAGACAATTGAGACATGGAGTGTGTATGTGTGCCATTAAGAGGGTGAATGGGCGAGACAAAAGATGTAAGTGCCTTTGAACGGGGTATGATAGGTGCCAGGCGCACCGGGTTGTATCAAGAACTGCAACGCTGCTGGGTTTTTCACACTCAAAAGTTGCCTATGTGTACACCCAAAGGACATCCAGTCAACTTGAGGTTGTTCTGAGAGCAAGGAGGGGGGTGGACTCAAAATTAGGAAGGTATTTCTAATGTTTTGTACACTCAATATTGGGACAATATTTTAACATTTCAATAGCTCCAAGTTTCAATTAATTATAAACCTCAAAACCACTATATATTGTGGAAATTCATATACAAATATTGAAAGCATTTAATGATACAACTAAAAGGTGTTCAACATGAAAATATTGTCCCATTTACATTGTGTAATTAATTGGCGGTCCCTAACTAGCCCCACAGATAGGCTATCCAAAGTCAAACCAAGTTTGCCACGGTCACACAACAGCCGGCTGAAGCTAATTGGCGAAGGAAGCTACTTCCAGACTCGACCTGATTAGACTGTTTCAAGTTATCTAGAAGGGTGAGTGACTAATTGTGTACTGTTTTGGCAGTGTGTACAAGCGCTTCCCGTGTACACACACACACACACACACACACACACACACACACACACACACACACACACACACACGAGACAACCACATCAAAGCATGCCTCCAAGACCCAACTCTCTTTCTCAGTTACATTTCCTAAAGAGGAGGATTGACCTAGAGGCTAAATCAGTCAGTTCAGCCCATCTTTAAAGGAAAATTCCACCCCAAAATTATCTTTTGGTATTTGTTTCATTAGTCCATTGTTGATATAGTCTCAATGTTTTGCATGTCAGCAATCAAGTTTTCAAGATGCATAACTTTCAACATACCCAAATCTGGCCCGTATGATGCTGCTTTTTGCATCATATGGGACAGCTTGCTGTATTTTTTTAAGTTAAATATCTTGAAAACTTGATTGCTGACATGCAAAACATTGAGACTATATCAACAATGGACTAATGAAACAAATACCAAAAGATAATTTTGGGACTATATCATCAATGGACTAATAAAACAAATGCCCCAAAATAGTTTTGGGGTATTTTCATTGAAGTAACAGTACGTTTGTCCCCATTTTAAATGATTTTGGTTAACATGAGATGTAATCTTCCAGGTCTCCAGAAACCAAAGAACCGAATGTAGAATTTGACATTTCACTGCTGGAGGAAACAGAGAATCTTCAAGCAAACGAGATCCTATGGAACAATTTGACTGCAGACAGTTTACAAGCGATGTGAGTACAACAATGTATGAAGGGAGGAGAGTATTGCGGTCATTGACCCTGTCTCGCGCTGATGTTTTGAAAAGAAGGTGGGAGGATGTTGTGAGGAATCAAGGAAGGACTTTTGAGATCCATCCATCTTCTTCCACAGGCTAAAATCCACATCAGATGAGCTGGTCCTCACTCAGCAGAGCCTACGCAGCAAGGAGGATCTTATGCAGGACCTGGAGAACAAGATCGAGGAGTCCACCAGAACATGTGAAAGGAAATCTGAGTACGTTGCTACCTTGTCTGATTAATCAGGCTATAATACACAATTAATTGGTGTATATACAGTGGGGCAAAAAAGTATTTAGTCAGCCACCAATTATGCAAGTTCTCCCACTTAAAAGGATAAGAGAGGCCTGTAATTTTCATCATAGGTACACTTCAACTATGACAGACAAAATGAGAGAAAAAAAATCCAGAAAATCACATTTGTAGGATTTTTAATGAATTTATTTGAAAATTATGGTGGAAAATAAGCATTTGGTCAATAACAAAAGTTTATCTCAATACTTTGTACATGTGTTTGTGTGTATATATATATATATATATATGTGTGTGTGTGTGTGTGTGTGTGTGTGTGTGTGTGTGTGTGTGTGTGTGTGTGTGTGTGTGTGTGTGTGTGTGTGTGTATATATGTATATGTGTGTGTGTGTATATATATAGATATATACATATACACACACACATACATATATATATATATATATATATATATATATATATATACACACACACATATACACACTATATACACTGCTCAAAAAAATTAAGGGATCACTTAAACAACACAATGTAACTCCAAGTCAATCACACTTCTGTGAAATCAAACTGTCCACCTAGGAAGCAACAATGATTGACAATAAATTTCACATGCTGTTGTGCAAGTGGAATAGACAACAGGTGGAAATTATAGGCAATTAGCAAGACACCCCCAATAAAGGAGTGGTTCTGCATGTGGTAACCACAGACCACTTCTCAGTTCCTATGCTTCCTGGCTGATGTTTTGGTCACTTTTGAATGCTGGCGTTGCTTTCACTCTAGTGGTAGCATGAGACGGAGTCTACAACCCACACAAGTGGCTCAGGTAGTGCAGCTCATCCAGGATGGCACATCAATGCGAGCTGTGGCAAGAAGGTTTGCTGTGTCTGTCAGCGTAGTGTCCAGAGCATGGAGGCGCTACCATGAGACAGGCCAGTACATCAGGAGATGTGGAGGAGGCCGTAGGAGGGCAACAACCCAGCAGCAGGACCGCTACCTCCGCCTTTGTGCAAGGAGGAGCAGGAGGAGCACTGCCAGAGCCCTGAAAAATGACCTCCAGCAGGCCACAAATGTGCATGTGTCTGCTCAAACGGTCAGAAACAGACTCCATGAGGGTGGTATGAGGGCCAGACGTCCACAGGTGGGGGGTTGTGCTTACAGCCCAACACCGTGC
The DNA here is from genome assembly GCF_023373465.1 of Oncorhynchus keta. Lineage (NCBI taxonomy): Eukaryota > Metazoa > Chordata > Actinopteri > Salmoniformes > Salmonidae > Oncorhynchus > Oncorhynchus keta. Next base: position 41,450,130 of record NC_068429.1, read on the forward strand.
AGGACGTTTGGCATGTGCCAGTGAACACCAAGATTGGCAAATTCACCTCTGGCGCCCTGTGCTCTTCACAGATGAAAGCAGGTTCACACTGAGCACGTGACAGACGTGAAAGAGCCTGGAGAAGCCGTGGAGAACGTTCTGCTGCCTGCATCATCATCCAGCATGACCGGTTTGGCGGTGGGTCAGTCATGGTGTGGGGTGGCATTTCTTTGGGGGGCCGCACAGCCCTCCATGTGCTCGCCAGAGGTAGCCTGACTACCATTAGGTACCGAGATGAGATCCTCAGACCCCTTGTGAGACCATATGCTGGTGCGGTTGGCCCTGGGTTCCTCCTAATGCAAGACAATGCTAGACCTCATGTGGCTGGAGTGTGTCAGCAGTTCTTGCAAGAGGAAGGCATTGATGCTATGGACTGGCCCGCCCGTTCCCCAGACCTGAATCCAATTGAGCCCATCTGGGACATCATGTCTCGCTCCATCCACCAACGCCACGTTGCACCACAGACAGTCCAGGAGTTGGCGGATGCTTTAGTCCAGGTCTGGGAGGAGATCCCTCAGGAGACCATCCGCCACCTCATCAGGAACATGCCCAGGCATTGTAGGGAGGTCATACAGGCACGTGGAGGCCACACACACACTACTGAGCCTCATTTTGACTTGTTTTAAGGACGTTACATCAACGTTGGATCAGCCTGAAGTGTGGTTTTCCACTTTAATTTTGAGTGTCACTCCAAATCCAGACCTCCATGTGTTGATAAATTTGATTTCCATTGATAATTTTTGTGTGGTTTTGTTCTCAGCACATTCAACTATGTAAAGAAAAAAGTATTTAATAAGAATATTTCATTCATTCAGATCTAGGATGTGTTATTTTAGTGTTCCCTTTAATGTTTTGAGCAGTGTATATATATATATATGTATGTATGCGTGTGTATATATCTATCTATTTATATATACACACACAACATTCTGGCTTGTATATATATTTCCACACACATATACACACACACACACATACTCTTCACAGACCGGTGCGGCATAAACAATCAGATCTGCAGTAGGCCTGAATGCAAATAGACCATTGTCATATATGGATCTGTGCCATTTACTTTGAGTTGGACTGTGTTTACAGCATGAGGTCGTGAGTAGATGCGAATGTTTTGAGATCAAAGCGAGAGCTGCATGTAGCCATGTGTGCACATTTTTGTTCATATCCTTTGCTAGCTAGTGAGTTATTAGTTATAGATCATTTGTAGTCAGCAATAGTGGAGTGATTGCTACCTACAAGAGCACAAAATGTGTACATTTCTAGATGTCTTTGAAAAGTGAGTCCGGTAAATAGTGTTGTATTTTGAGACAGGCTTGAATAAGCTAAGTAGCCAATAGGCAGAGGGTAGCATAATTTGTCTGATTCTCTGTAATAATGGTATGGGAATAATAATGCATTTTATTTTGTAAAGTGGTTTCTTGCATCCAACAACACAACATTTTCAGTCACCTCCTTGTCTGAAGGACAAGTGGATTAACAGGTTTAATGTTAAGCCCTGCATGTTTTTTTTCTTCAAAAGTCTCATGGAATGTAGGCCTACATTGAACACCACACATTGGATGTTACTGTAGGCTGAATGATAGAACAGCTAGTTCCATGTTAAACATTTTTGGGATGCATTTTCTCGATTGTTTTTGATGGTAGGCCACTCTTGTAGTCAAATAGTCACACTAGGCTACATGGCCGCTGTTAAAACTGTAACTTAAAGCGGGTATTGCCTCAGTGTTCACAGTCAAATTTGCTCAGTGCCGGGAACATTGGTCTTCACACCCATTAATCAGAGCACAGATAAAGCTTAGCAGTTGGAGCTGTTGCACTGTAGGCTATATATCGCTCTGGGAGAAAGCAAACCCCAAAATAATTTTCCTCATTCCGAGAGGCAGATTAAGCCGTAATACTGTTTGAATTTAGACAAGCGCCAGAGTGTGACCCCCCCCCCTCCCCCTCCTCATATCTATCCCTATCTTTTCACTCTCACATACACATACTCCCATTTTCTCTCTCCATCTCACTGCCCCTCTCTCTTTGTTTCTCTCACAACACACTCATTCACTCCCTAACTCATTCTCCTTCTCCCCATCAGTGCGGTTCTGCTGCTTAGTCAGAAGCAGTCTCTGGAGGATCTGAGGCAGACTGTCCAGTTGCTGCGCTGCACCGTGGCCAAGCTGGGCGCCCAGAAGGACCTGCTCGACCACAAGATGCAGGAGAACGAGGGCAAGGAGCTGCCCCCCATGGTCAACTACGAGGACGACGCGCGCTCAGTCAACTCCATGGTGCGTCAGTGTTGTTGATTTGTTGTTGGTTTTTAATTGGGAAGAACTTACTTGTCTAGCCTGGAATCCACGCTGATATATCGCTGGTGAACCATGGGGAAACAGAGCCTATCAGTGTGGATTTCAGGCTATTACTTGTCACTCAGACACAGCTTTGTAAATAAGAAGGAATGCAGCACTTTCCACTGGGACTGACCCACGGTATGAACTTCTGTCCTGTCTTAGACCGGTTTGTGTCCAGCCAAACGGACGTCTTTGCCGTGTTATTTCAATGCATTCCCCAGAGAGATGCTGTATATCGTTATGACGGCATGTATTGATTAGATCAAATAAAAAGGTGTCGACTTTACAGACAAATGCTTACTCACGAGCCCATTCTCAAAACAGTGCAGAGTTAAAAAGTAAAACAAATATTAACAAAATTAAAAAGGAAATAGTAACACAATAACAAGGCTGTATACAAGGAGTACCAGTACCGAGTCAATGTGCAGGGGTACGAGGTAATTGAGGTAATGCAGTATGTACATGTGGGTAGGGGTTGAAGTGACTAGGCAATCAGGGTATATAATAAACAGAGTATCGGCAGCATATGTGTAAGTGTGTCGGTGTGTGTATGGCGTCAATATGCATGTGTGTATGTAGTGTGTGTGTGTGTGCGTAGAGTTTAGTGAGTGTGCAAGGGAGTCAGTGAAAAACAATAAAGATTCATAAATAATAGAGGGGGTCAATGTACATTTGATTAACTGTTCAGTCGTCTTATGGCTTGGGGGTGGAAGCTGTTCAGCTGCATTTTGGTCACAGATTCGGCGCTCTGGTACCACTTGCAGAGAGAACAGCCTATGACTTGGGTGGCTGGAGTCTTCGACAGTTTTTAGGGCCTTCCTCTGATACCGCCTGGTATAGAGGTCCTGGATGGCAGGGAGTTCGGCCCCAGTGACGTACTAGGCCGTATGCACTACCCTCTGGAGCGCCTTGTGGTCGGATGAAAAGCCGAGCAGTTGTCCACACGAGCTGTTTCCAGATCATTTAATGTTAATTTCTCTACCATAAGCTGCCTCCAATGTCATTTTAGAGAATTTGGCAGTACATCCAACCGGCCTCACAATCGTAGATGACGTGTAACCACGCCAGCCCAGGACCTTCACATCCGGCTTCATTACCTGCGGGATCGTCTGAGACCAGCCACCCGAACAGCTGATGAAATTTAGGAATATTTATGTCTGTAATAAAGCCTTTTTGTGGGGGAAAACTCATTCTGATTGGCTGGGCCTGGCTCCCCAGTGGGTGGGCCTATGCCTAGATGTGAAATCCATAGATTAGGGCCTAATGAATTGATTTCCTTATATGAACTGTAACTTGGTAAAATAGTTCAAATTGTTGGATGTGTGTGCTTAACAAGTCTCATAATAAGCTGCATTGACTCACTCTGTGTGCAATATAGTGTTTAACAGGATTTTTGAATGAGTATCTCATCTCTGTACCCCACACATACAATTATCTGTATCAGTCAAGCAGTGAAGTTCAAGCACAAAAGCCAGGGAGGTAATCCAATTCCTCACAAAGAAGGACACCTATTGGTAGATGGGTATATAAACATTTAAAAAAAGGATAAGGAATATTCCTTTGAGCATGGCAAAATTACTAATTGCACTTTGGATGGTGTATCAATGCACCCAGTCACTAGATACAGGCGTCCTTCCTAACTCAGTTGCTGGAGAGGAAGGAAACCGATCAATACTAACCTAATTGACAGAGTGAAAAGGACACCTGTACAGAATAAAAAATATTATAAAATATTCATCATTTTTGCAGCAAGGCACTAAAGTAATAATGCAAAAAATGTGGCAGAGCAATTCACTTTTGTGTCCTGAATACAAAGTTTGGGGCAAATCCAATACAACACATTACTGAGTACCACACTCCAGATTTTCAAGCATAGTGGTGGCTGCATCATGTTATGGGTATGCTTGTAATTGTTTAGGACTGGGGAGTTTTTCCATAATAAAAAATAAATGGAATGGAGCTGAGCACAGGCAAAATCGTAGAGGAAACCCTGGTTCAGTCTGCTTTCCACCAGACACTGGGAGATGAATTCACCTTTCAGCAGGACAATAAACTAAAACACAAGACCAAATCTACACTGGAATTGCTTACCAAGAAGACGGTGGGTGAGTGGCCGAGTTAGTTTTGACTTAAATCTCCTTGAAAATCTATGGCAAGACTTGAAAATGGTTACCCATGAAGAAGCATAGCCATAATTGCTGCCAAGGGTGATGCTAACATGTATTGAATACTTGTAAATGTAAATGAGAAATTTCTGTATTTCATTTTCAATCAATTTGTAAACATTTTGAAAAACATGTTTTCACTTTGTCATTATCAGGTATTGTGTGAAGATGGGTGAGAGAAAAAAAATGTATCAGGTTGTAACACGACAAAATGTGGAATAAGTCAAAGGGTTTGAATACTTTCTGAAGGCACTGTATGTGTAGCCTACTTGGACAACGGATCCCCACTTTTCCCATTCTCCCACGAATAGCCTAAGCCACAGGACTTATCGCAGGCTCATATTTCCCTACGGGAGAGCATTGCGAATCGTAGGTCGGGAATTTTGACCTGGTTAAATGTACATTGAACAACGTAGCTTTTTGGCATGTTTTGTTATTTCTGTGTAAGTGAGTTTGCTCTGTTTCAATGGGGAAAACAATGTTTGGTTTCCCCAAGTTGTGGTCGAGGGGAATTCGTCCTTATCACGTGAATATCGTATCAGTTGATAGAACATTCCAAATGACCATGAAAATGATTACATCACAATTACTCGGCAGCCATTGCGAGTGCACTTATGAGTTTAGCAGTCAAATGGTCAGGGTTCGAGCTTCTATGACCGTTCTATTAATTCTGTGCATTGTCCTGTACATTTTCATTGTATAGGTCAGTGTGTTTTTTTTTTTTGTCTTCTGCTGTCTCCAAGGACATATTCATTCAGACTACTGAAATGTTTTTAGTTTTTTTTTCTTAAGGACAATGCTGTGCCTGCCCATCTGGGGAGATGAAATGTGACAGTGTGTCTGTGTGTCAATCAAGTTTCTGTTTAAAAGACGATGGTGTCATAGAAAACCAGTTCAGAATGATGTTGCGTACTAGTTTTCCATTGACTTAGTCATTTTAGTGAAATGGGAAACATATTTCATTGACATTGAATGGGGCAACGTATGAGCGCGACATAAAAAGCCTTGTGTTGACTGGTATGTGAGATGATTTAGTGCTGTTGAGCCTCCTTTTGGCTTCAGCTCTCTCTGCAGATAGCTGGGTGAACAGCGGAGGGCAGTGTGAGCACATAGGGATCACTCTAACCCTCCGGAACATACAGTGCAGTCAGGTTTTCTATAATGGGCTTGTTCAATTGTTAATGCTCGACTGCTTATCAGTCTAACATATTTCTCTGTCATTTTCAGGACAAAGGCAAAGACAAGATATCAAAGTTTGACACCTTGCGTCATTCCATCGCCGGTATCATCCGCTCTCCGAAATCTGTCCTTGGCTCATCATCTGTAGGTTCTGAAGTCTTGTTATTTCACAAATAGTTTTTAAAACCATTGTTTGTTTTGCCTTGTGTAGTGAGTGTGGAAAATATGTTGTGTATCGTACACATTACATTCCAATTGTGAATGATCTGTTTTATCATGTCTCGTCAACAATATGTCCTTTTCTGAGTGGAGTGACACAGATCTTCCAGCTGTCTTGACTGACCAATGAAGAGTAATTCACAATTGATCCCTAACTGTCATTATCGTATCATCGTAATATCATATTTCATTCCGTCGTACGTGTCCAGCAGTTTTTTGACGTGATCCCGACCAGTGAGAAGCCCCTGGGGGACCAGGAGTGGTACCACGGGGCCATCCCCAGGACCGAGGCCCAGGAGCTGCTCAAACAGCAAGGCGACTTCCTGGTCCGGGAGAGCCATGGCAAGCCTGGCGAGTACGTCCTGTCTGTCTTCTCCGACGGACAACGGAGACACTTCATCATCCAGTTTGCAGACGTGAGTTCTACGTGTTCAGTTGTGAATAAAAGCTGTTTGTCTCCCTGCAGAGCAATTGGGTTTCGGCAGTATAAGAGACAAAAGAAAAGGATGTCTTCGGGTATATTTGATGCGATGATGTGCGTCAGCCAATGATTACTTTGTGTCTGTTACATATACAGAGATACGAGTTCACAGGCAACTTGGTACGAACTGAAACTATTTGACAAGGAATTCTATGGTTCATTGATTCCGATGGCAGTTACAAGTAATGCTGCTAGTAGTAATTGCTTGTGAAGTTATAAGGTTTCCGTAAAAACGAAAGATGATGATTAGCAAATATTTTGAATGCATTAATGACTAAGTCAGTAGCCTTGCAGTTAGTGTCTTCCCTGAGATTGAAAGATTGGGAGTTTGATCCCCAGCCGAGTCGTACCAAAATGGTACCCGATGCGTCTCTGCTTGCCACTCAGCATTACGGAGGTGGATTGGGGGTAAGGCCCTGGGATAGACTAGCGTCCTGTCCAAGGGTTGTGTACTTGCACATCAAGCTGCTCCTATGAGCTGTTCTGGCTTTGCACAAGTCTTTATTTTTTCACCTACTTTCTGCTCTTTGTCCGCAGAACCAGTATCGTTTTGAAGGCACTGGCTTCCCGACCATTCCTCAGTTAATTGAACACCATTACACCACAAAGCAAGTCATTACCAAGAAGTCAGGGGTGGTGCTTTTAAACCCAGTCGTCAAGGTAAAACATTTTCTCTCATATCCATGTTCATTCACCATATGATGTAGATCAGAAGTCAGTGGGAGTTGTCCCAACAGGGATGGGAAATGTAATTATTACAACAGCCATCAAGCTGTCTTGGAGGTCTTTTAATGGCACACTGTAAAACTCGTTAATATGGTCAGGTTGTCCAGAAGCGTCTGGTGTTAGGCTAATAGACGTTCAGAAATAAGCCCCGTCAATTTCAAAATTAGCATTCACATTTATATTTGATGCTTCTAAAACAGGGAAAGGATAGCAAGCAACACCCACGACTCAAGTCGTTTTCAGCGACATCAGTAGTCTAGGCTCTATAACTATTAGTCCTAGTTGTACCTTACGAATAGGGCCCCGACTCCTGGCGCTAAATCGTGATATTAAAGGTTCTGAAGTTCTTATTTACATTTTCATAAAGTTTTTGTCATTTAGCAGATGCTCTTATCCAGAGCGACTAACGGTAGTGAGTGCATGCATGCGTTTTCATACTGGTCCCCCGTGGGAATCAGCCCCACAACCCTGGCGTTGCGAGCGCCACGCTCTACCAAACTGAGTCACGGAATAAACATACATCGGTTTGTATGACTGCCGTGGTGTTTTTGTACTCTGCTCTCATTTCAGTCAGTTTTCACCAGGTCTTTCATTTGAGATGCATTACTTTTTTTACAGGCTCTCTCACTGAGACTCATTATGTATACATCCACTATCTGCCGCTGACATCAGCATGAGTCGAAATGAAGTTGATCCCGAGCTTTTCTGGTACTCGCGACTTTTAATTGATTGATTTTTCCCGACGGTCTGACATCTCAGCGTTATTTGATGTTTTGTTCCGCAGGTTATGGCCATATCCTGAAATATAGTGAGAATCTGACATCAAGTAAATATTTCAGTTTTAATAAGTACTGTGCTGTGATCACAGTTGAACATCTTTCTGTAAGGTTAAGTTCTAACTACACTTACCACAATTTAATGAAACATGTTCCAATTGGGCTTTTCAGTCCTCTGTATTAAATGACATTGATCATGATGTGCTCCAAAATATTCCTTGGCTATTTTAGCCATTGACGCTGTTAACCTCTGTTTTCCTGACCTGTATGACATCTTTCACGGCACATTTCTCATGTATAGGTTCGTAGTGCAAATGTATTTTAATATCCGCTATGTGCTGCTACTGGATCCAATATGCCTGACGTTTTCTCGATAAGAGGGAAATAAGTCAACACTTTCAACGGCCAGGTTTAATCATAAAGAAGTGCTCCTAAGCTACCCGGTTGGTGTTGAACACAATGGGGTTTTAATTGCCCCAGCCATTATGAACACAGGGTTAATGGTTGTTGTCATTACTACTGTATTGGGTCTGCTGAAGCCGCCGAACACTTAAGTGTTTTTAAATAGTCTTTTTTGTGAGCACTTCATGGCAAATTTGACCATTAGGCACCACATCGCACTTGGAAGATTTGATCATTATTTTTATTCAATGAGACTGGCCATTGGAATGTGTTATGTTTAGCTGGGCCATTATTTTCTCGCTCCATTGAAAATGTTTTTGAGGCATCAAGGTTTTTGTGGCTGAAGTAATTATTTCTCGGTTTTATAGGAATTCTGATAATACAATAGTCAGTCGATGCTTTGTTACACAGTAGCGTGTGTGTGTGTGTGTGTGTGTGTGTGTGTGTGTGTGTGTGTGTGTGTGTTTTGTATTTGGTGTTTACATTGCCTGTGTTTTGTTCCATCTTTCGTAGGATAAAAAATGGATACTCAACCATGAGGATGTTCTTCTTGGAGAGCTTCTTGGCAAAGTTAGTGGGTTTTGGATATCCTCTTCATGTTCACCACACCTGTAGGAAAGAGGTGTTTTTTTTTTTGGTTGTTAAATTAATATATACTAAATAAACTTTTGTTACTGTATCTCTGTTTTTTTTCCCTATCTTTTCTTTGTTCTTAGGGCAACTTTGGTGAGGTATTCAAAGGAACATTGCGGGACAAGACTCCTGTGGCAGTCAAGACATGTAAAGAGGATCTTCCACAGGAGCTGAAGATTAAGTTCCTATCAGAAGCCAGGTGAGAGGAGCAACATATCCTGCAATATAGTGGAGGGAAATGTCCGCAATCAGTCGCAGGTCCCTTTTTTTAAGTGCCTAGAAACGTCTGTTCACTCGTCTTTGACATATATTTACCTGAACAAACTTTTAGTCTGGTGTTTTAGAGATCTGACAAATGTGTAACTGTCTCGTACTGTCAAATGTTGCTGCTACAGGATCCTGAAGCAGTATGACCACGCCAACATTGTGAAGCTGATAGGCGTCTGCACACAACGGCAGCCTATTTACATTGTGATGGAGCTCGTGTCAGGTAAGTCCAGTAGCGTACAGTACTGCCATACAGAAACAAACTTTTTGGGGACATCCCCCCCCGAATGTTACAATTCTGAACATAGATTTTGATATCTTATTGGAAGGAGGGGACTTCTTGTCGTTCCTTCGGAAGAAGAAGGAAGACCTGAAGACCAAACAGCTGGTGAAGTTTTCTTTAGATGCTGCTGCAGGAATGGCTTACCTCGAGCTCAAAAACTGCATCCACAGGTATTGGTTTATGTGTGCTGTATGTTCATTATTCTGCATTGAGTATTCCAGCAAATAGCCCTATCTGTCTAACGTTCAAGAGATTGCAAATGCGTCGAACAGAATTTCAGTTCAGCTGTTCTTATTTTTACTCATGGGTCCTGTTAATGGTACAACATTTTAGACATGAAACATCTTGCCCTAGCAGCAAGCCCACTCCATTTTCAAACCTAACTACAATTCCATGACCCCCCGAAGTAAGATATGTGAGAGGACAACATGGATCTCTCGCTGCTTAACACGGTTTACAACACTATCAGCTTTGATAGTAACACCTTGAGCTCTGATCCATTTCTCTATGCTGGCTAATTTGAGATTGTGTTTTCAGTTGAAAACTATTTCCACCAAGCCAGATAGTGGAGGCAAGAGAAAGTGAGGTGCTGCTGCTGCAATCAGTCTTACATTTCTCTTAGCACAGCGGGGCTATCAAATCATCTCCGGTGCATTGCTCTTACTTATCTCACCAGGACCAGTGTCCCTAAGTGACAGCCTAATTTGGCCCAACTCTGCGGCTTAGTGCTGGCAGTCAGCAGAAACGCCAGGAGAAGTTCTTTGAAAAATAAACTCAGCAAAAAAAAAAACTCCTCACTGTCAACTGCGTTTATTTTCAGCAAACTTAACATGTGTAAATATTTGTATGAACATAACAAGATTCAACAACTGAGGCATAAACTGAACAAGTACCACAGACATGTGACTAACATAAATCGAATAATGTGTCTCTGAACAAAGGGGGGGTCAAAATCAAAAGTAACAGTCTGTATCTGGTGTGGCCACCAGCTGCATTAAGTACTGCAGTGCATCTCCTCCTCATGGACTACACCAGATTTGCCAGTTCTTGCTGTGAGATGTTACCCCACTCTTCCACCAAGGCACCTGCATGTTCCCGGACATTTCAGGGGGGAATGGCCCCAGCCCTCACCCTCTGATCCAACAGGTCCCAGACGTGCTCAATAGGATTGAGATCCGGGCTCTTCCCTGGCTATGACAGAACACTGACATTCCTGTCTTGCAGGAAATCATGCACAGAAATAGCAGTATGGCTGGTGGCATTGTCATGCTGGAGGGTCATTTCAGGATGAGCCTGCAGGAAGGGTACCACACGAGGGAGGAGGATGTCTTCCCTGTAACGCACAGCGTTGAAATTGCAACAAGCTCAGTTCGGTGATGCCCCAGACCATGACGGACCCTCCACCTCCAAATCGATCCCGCGCCAGAGTACAGGCCTCGGTGTAACGCTCATTCCTTCGACGATAAACGCGAATCCGACCATCACCCCTGGTGAGACAAAACCACGTCTCGTCAGTGAAGAGCACTTTTTGCCAGTCCTGTCTGGTCCAGCGACGGTGGGTTTGTGCCCATAGGCGACGTTGTTGCCGGTGATGTCGGGTGAGGACCTGCCTTCCAACAGGCCTACAAACCCTCAGTCCAGCCTATTGCGGACAGTCTGAGCACTGATGGAGGGATTGTGCATTCCTGGTGTAATTCGAGCAGTTGTTGTTGCCAACCTGTACCTGTCCCGCAGGTGTGATGTTCGGATGTACCGATCCTGTGCAGGTGTTGTTACACGTTGTCTGCCACAGCTGTCCGTCCTGTCTCTCTGTACACTGTCTTAGGCGTCTCACAGTACAGACATTGCAAGATATTGCCTTGGCCACATCCGCAGTCCTCATGCCTCCTTGCAGCATGCCTAAGGCACGTTCACGCAGATGAGCAGGGACCCTGGGCATCTTTCTTTTGGTGTTTTTCAGAGTCGGTAGAAAGGCCTCTTTTAGTGTCCTAAGTTTTCATAATTGTGACCATAATTGCCTACCGTCTGTAAACTGTTAGTGTCTTAACGACCGTTCCACAGGTGCATGTTCATTAATTGTTCATTGAACAAGCATGGGAAACCGTGTTTAAACCCTTTTACAATGAAGATCTGTGAAGTTATTTGGATTTTTACGAATGATCTTTGGAAGACAGGGTCCTGAAAAGGGGATTTTTCTTTTTTTGCTGAGTTTATATTGAGTATCTGTAGTCCTCCTCACAGAGGGGCTGCGGGGCTGTGCAATTGAAACGGGGGGGATACAGGGCTCAATTTGAACATGCCGCACGCACACACTCTTGCGCATACTTACACACACACAGAGAGATGGTACAGGGTCATCCCATCCACCTGCAGCAGGGCCCAAACAATCTGTTGTATGTTTTCTCTCTGTAGATTATAAATGTTCACATCATCTGATTTACAGACAGTATGGTGACCTTTAACCTACATGTACCGTAGTAGTTGAGATCCATGTCTGTCCCGACTCATGTACATGTGTTTTTTGGTGTCCTGATTTGCCTACTATTTAAGTCATTTATTTAATGGCCCATTGTTAATATGTACATTAAAATGGTTATTCATATGGCTAGCATCTGTCCCGATCAGCAGGCTCTACCACTACATCTATTCACTTTGTTCTGTAAATATTCTGATCTAGCTACTGCACCCAATGTGTCTGTGCGGTGTCTGTGCGGTGTCTGTGCGGTGTCTGTGCGGTGTCTGTGCGTGCGCATAAATTGCTTGTTTGATGGAGATGTTGAGGCGGGCAGCAAATAACGTCGAGAACGGCTATCTAGCTAAACGGTCAGACGCCATGTTGCCAGTCTTGTCATGGCATAGAAACTATTGACTAATACTTCTCTGAGAGCAATTGTTTCCGTTGAAATGCCTGTTAAATGTTGTGGTCATGAGTGACTGTTCGTTCACGAAAAGTTAATAAAGGCCTACTGTTTGTGTTGTTGTTGTTGTATTTTGAACCCACCACAGCCTATCTTTTTTGTCTACACTCTGGACTTGTCATTCCCTCTGCTGCACCACCCCAATATCACGTAAAGTGATATTGTAGCTCCGTCTGTCTCCCACAGGGATCTGGCTGCCAGGAACTGTCTGGTGGGAGAGAGCAACCTGCTGAAGATCAGTGACTTTGGGATGTCGAGACAAGAGGATGATGGGATCTACTCGTCGTCCGGCCTCAAACAGATCCCCATCAAGTGGACGGCTCCAGAGGCATTAAATTATGGTAAAACGGCGTGGCTTTACTTTTTCACCAATTTCGTTATCAAACCTCCAAATAGATTTGTAATTATGTGCTTAACAGCAACACTGGCCTAGCCCCATAACACTGGCCTAGCCCCATAACACTGGCCTAGCCCCATAACACTGGCCTAACCCCATAACACTGGCCTAGCCCCATAACACTGGCCTAGCCCCATAACACTGGCCTAGCCCCATAACACTGGCCTAGCCCCATAACACTGGCCTAGCCCCATAACACTGGCCTAGCCCCATAACACTGGCCTAGCCCCATAGCACTGGCCTAGCCCCATAGCACTGGCCTAGCCCCATAGCACTGGCCTAACCCCATAACACTGGCCTAGCCCTATAGCACTGGCCTAACTCCATTACACTGGCCTAACTCCATTACACTGGCCTAGCCCCATTACACTGGCCTAGCCCCATTACACTGGCCTAACCCCATTACACTGGCCTAACCCCATAACACTGGCCTAACCCCATAACACTGGCCTAACTCCATTACACTGGCCTAACTCCATTACACTGGCCTAACTCCATTACACTGGCCTAACTCCATTACACTGGCCTAACTCCATTACACTGGCCTAACTCCATTACACTGGCCTAGCCCCATAACACTGGCCTAGCCCTATAGCACTGGCCTAACTCCATTACACTGGCCTAACTCCATTACACTGGCTTAGCCCCATTACACTGGCCTAGCCCCATAGCACTGGCCTAGCCCCATAGCACTGGCCTAACCCCATAACACTGGCCTAACCCCATAACACTGGCCTAGCCCCATTACACTGGCCTAGCCCCATAGCACTGGCCTAGCCCCATAGCACTGGCCTAGCCCCATAACACTGGCCTAACCCCATAACACTGGCCTAACCCCATTACACTGGCCTAACTCCATTACACTGGCCTAACTCCATTACACTGGCCTAGCCCCATTACACTGGCCTAACTCCATTACACTGGCCTAACTCCATTACACTGGCCTAACTCCATTACACTGGCCTAACCCCATAGCACTGGCCTAGCCCCATAGCACTGGCCTAGCCCTATAGCACTGGCCTAACCCCATTACACTGGCCTAACCCCATTACACTGGCCTAGCCCCATTACACTGGCCTAGCCCCATTACACTGGCCTAGCCTCATAACACTGGCCTAGCCTCATAACACTGGCCTAGCCTCATAACACTGGCCTAGCCCCATAACTGGCCTAACCCCATTACACTGAACCCCATTACACTGGCCTAACCCCATTACACTGGCCTAACCCATAACACTGGCCTAACCCCATCACACTGGCCTAACCCCATTACACTGGCCTAACCCCATCACACTGGCCTAACCCCATTACACTGGCCTAACCCATAACACTGGCCTAACCCCATTACACTGGCCTAACCCCATTACACTGGCCTAACCCCATTACACTGGCCTAACCCCATTACACTGGCCTAACCCATAACACTGGCCTAACCCATTACACTGGCCTAACCCATTACACTGGCCTAACCCCATTACACTGGCCTAACCCATAACACTGGCCTAACCCCATTACACTGGCCTAACCCCATAACACTGGCCTAACCCCATAACACTGGCCTAACCCCATTACACTGGCCTAACCCCATTACACTGGCCTAACCCCATTACACTGGCCTAACCCCATAACACTGGCCTAACCCCATTACACTGGCCTAACCCCATTACACTGGCCTAACCCCATTACACTGGCCTAACCCCATTACACTGGCCTAACCCCATTACACTGGCCTAACTCCATTACACTGGCCTAACCCAGCAAAATGCAACTACAGTAGTTGGTATTTAGGGACAAAAACAGCTGTTGTATTTTTTTGGAGTATATGATTTGAAGTCTGCAGAAGGTAGCATAGCTTTTTGATGACACAACATCCCCAACATGTCACCACATTTCTTCTCCAATACATGGTGGCTGAGAGTGTTGTTGTTGTTCCAGGGAGATACAGCTCGGAGAGTGACGTGTGGAGCTATGGGATCCTCCTATGGGAAACGTTTAGTCTCGGAGTGTGCCCTTACCCTGGGATGACCAACCAGCAGGCCAGAGAGCAAGTGGAGAAAGGTAAGGAGACGTCCCTCCGAGGGTTCAGAGTGTCGTCTTGATTTCCTTTGTCTGACAGAATATCTGTATTAGCTTGGTAGCCGGATCCGTTTGTGCTTTAGCCAACTCCTCTGTTGTTGATTTTTTTTAGGCCAGTGGCCAGAGGAGTATGTGCTCCAGTATTTTGTTGGAGCCTCTTTTTAAAAAATGTTTACCTCGACAAGATCGTTTAACCGATTGTATCTTATGATTTTGCCTGTTTCTAGAGATTTGCTAATGATATCGGACACCACATATGACCATTAGTGGTCTGATGAAGGCATTTCTGACTGGTAACAGTCTTTAAGAATGAATGAACGGTATACTAATTAGGTATAAAACTGAAGGTAATGAGGGAACTCAAAAGACTACGCCACCATAATTATGCATTGACCATCGAGTGAGTCATCTGTGTGTTCTCATGCATTGGATTTGGCCTTAGTTTTCCAAGCAATTGTCTCTATGAGCAGTCGTGAAGAGAACCGCATTGGTTGGTATTTTGTTTTCCAACCTTATACCCCTGATTATCCTGCCTCGATCCATCCTAGGAAATTCACTGAAAGTGTGTCTGTCTGTCTTTCACCCCCATCTTAGGCTACAGAATGTCCTGTCCACAAAAGTGCCCTGATGAGGTTTACAAAGTCATGCAGAAGTGCTGGGAGTACAAGCCTGAAAACCGGCCGAAGTTTGCCGACCTTCAGAAAGAACTGGCCTCGGTCAAGAAAAAATAGCACCCAGGTAGGGGAAGGGGGACCAAGTCATGCATCACCTCCAGGGAATCATCCCCTTACAACCCGAAGTAAACACCACAGAACGTTACGTCCTTGATGCTACTTGTCTTGATTGTATTTACGGTTTATACTTTGTCACAAAATCACTGTGTTTTTTGCCTATGCAACTGTTTTGAGCCATTATCGAGGAGAGAGGTCTCTGCTTAGCTTGGATCATTGTCAAAATACGACCGTATTTCTTTTTAAACCTGGTGTTCTTTTATTCCTGTTCCTTTCTTTCACCTCTTACTGAACCTCAGTAAACTTCAGGTATTTTGGAGTAAAACCATGCAAACTTGGAAAGATTGTAAAATACATAATACGATCATGCTCCGTTGCGCGTACAGTGAGCTCCAACCGTACCGGGACAGTGACAAATGATACAAATTATATTTGTGCATCATGATTCACAATTCATTCAGGATTATCTGTAATCGTGGTACCATCCACATTAATACAGAAGTGTTGAGAAGCAAATTATATTCATATTTACAATAAAAGTGACTCCAAAATGGCGCAATACATTATTTACCATTCATTTCTGTTGGGCCCAAAATAATCTGAAACAACCACATTAAACAGCAAATGCGTCCACAAACTTGATGTAGTCATTGTGTGCTATGAATATGGGACCGAATACGGAACTTTTTACTGTCTTAATTCTTTTGGTGCACTAAAATGGGGCGACTATGTACAAAAAGTACTGTAATTTCGATTCTCTCAATTTGGATAAAAAAATACCCTCAACCAAATTAAAGCTGACAGTCTGCACTTTAACCTCAGTCATTGTATCATTTAAAAGCCAAAGTCCTGGAGTACAGAGCCAAAACAACAACAAATGTGTCACTGTCCCAATACTTTGAGTTCACTGTATGACTTCTGCTGTTGCTCATCATTCATTCATAGCCACAATAATGAACATTTTCCAAAGGGCTCCGAGTTTGGTCCTGTTAAGGTAGCATGGTTTATGAGGACGTGAAAAAGGTTTCTGGGCCTCCGTGTAGCTGTGCAACCTCAAACAGACAGAAAAGGTAGATGCACTCTGTAGCTCATTTCAGTCTTTAGACAGATTGCGTATGAGTGTTGTGTTCTCTTTACCAGCAGATCATACCTAGGGGGTTATTATTGTATGTCTCAAGCTTGACTTTGACTTTCCGGGAAGAGAAATACTTCTAGCTGAAAGTCTTGTTTGTGACGATTTTGAGATCAGCTACAATGTCTTTCCAAAGATCAAGTATTCTCTTCACTCACACCATTCAATCTCGGAAACCTTTTCAGTTTAACATAAGGATAAGTGCAATTTGTTACACCATTTTCCTATAATTATTCAGGCAATATAATGCAGAAATATTGCAATAATACAGTGAATGAATGTCTAAGTTGTGTATTTGTAATTAATACAATTTTACTTAGAATTATTTCATTTAAAGACCCTCCAGATTGCTGCCTCATTTCTAAGTATTGGTCTCGGTCAGTTGTTACAACCTCAATAGTTTTGTATGATCTGAAAATTAGAATGTGTCGTAACTGTACTATCTGACGTGAAATTTTCGCATTTTGTGTCAGAAACAGTCCGCTGTTACATTAGCCATGAAAGTTAAGGATCTCCATTCATTCATTTGTGGTATTTTCTACTTCAAACAGACTATTTTTGGTGAAACACACAATTGTAAATCGTTGATAGACATTGCATTCAGTAATGTACAGTGAACTAGTTTTCATTAAGTATACTTAGGGCCAGTTTTATCTGACCATGCATCATGACAGGATAAAACTCTGGGACCTAGGGCTTGAATCAATCTATCGCAATTCGCAGAAGATCGGCGGTATGGCGTGATTGAAATGTAAAGATCATTTTTAATTGAGCCGACATATGCGTTTACCGGGAATGTTGCCTTTTAAATTTAAATCGTGCTTTACCGTGAATTTTCTGCAACACGGATTGAATTGAGCCCTTAGGCCTAGTCAATAACTAGGGGCTCTAGTTCTTCCTGGCTCTTTAGTGAATTAGCTATTCCAGTCGCTTCTGTATTCGGTCATTCCTCGAAGGCTGCCATGTTGACTCCATGTAGCCAAGCTCCTTGCCATTTTGTGCTGACAGTCCAGGTGTCTCTTTAAAAGCATCTTCTGTGAATTAAACACATCACATCCATCTCACTTCTTGTCTTTCGAATTTGACAAACATTCCTCTTCCTGTATTTTGTAAATACTTGTAGATGCTATAACCTTTTTCTGTATTGTTTTTTTGAATACTAATCTGAGAAAAAAAAAATGCAATCGTGAAAATGTAGGTCACTCTTTAGGATTGTTTATTTTGATAAAGAAAACGTCTGTTTTGCGTCTGCATGATTCATTTGTACATTTTTAGTATGTATAAAAGATATTTGGGAAGATCCTCCAGTTTCCTATCCTCTGTATACAATGTCAAACTGTCGTGACCTCGTCTGTCGTCTCTCCAATGACATCCTGTTTACCATGTAGTGCACTACATGGTAAATGGGTTGCCGTTTGTAGACTGGAGTAACAGTTATTCAGTGGTTTCTCCAGTCAAATTACCTCCAGATTGGTTTTCTTGCGTTCCAGACGAACTAGTTACAGCTTTAGTTGTAAACCCCCCAAAAAACATTGATTTGTACGTGTATTTTTTTTATTAACATGGTCTTTAATAACAAAAGGTGTAGAATGAAATGGGTGATTACATCACAACTACTGGTTGATGAGCGCAATATATTTCTGTTTAAACAAATTTAAGGCATACACCTTTTTTTAGTAACCCTTTTATTTATTTGACACTAAAATAGTATCCTCAGCATTTTGTATCAATTTCAGTCTCTTGTTAGTGTATGAAGATATTTGCCAGTGTTTTGTTTTTATATAATTTGTTTTCGATTTTTATTATTCTCATGCAAAGTGACAGTCTAGATTTTCCAATGCGTAGTTGGAGATTCACCTCCACTACTGGCCAATGCATGATATGCAAACCATTATTACATCGGTGTTGATTGGAATTGTATTTTTTGTTACTCATGTTTTTTTTAGTGACTAATTCTGCTTCACAATTCAAAGTGAATGCCTCGTGCTGTATCGTTTATTTACTCCAAGGCCAACTTTACAGCATTCGAAAGTATGTGCGTTATGGAGCGCTTTTCCTAAAGTATATTGCTAATATTTGAGTCTGTGTCAGACTCATTTAAAGGGCTGGGATATTTATTGCCACAATAGAGACCTTATATATTTTGATTGCACTTTTGGCCATGTTAAAGACACTATCAGAAAAGGCACACTAGTAGTACCTGTTGTGTTTATTGTTTAGCTCAACATGCTTCCCTTTTAATAAAGACCATATCTAAAGTAAAAAAATAAGTGGACAATGCACTGGATTTAAGTAATTATCAAATTAATGTTACACGGTTACCCCACTTCAGAGTAAGAATTAAAATATCCTTAACTGTATTTTCCCCTTGTTAATGATCAAATCTCATGTCCTGTTTTTTTTTTTTTAATACTGTGTACTTGCAATAAAGCTCTCTTGGCTCTTTGAACTCAATCTCTCAAGTGTTCTGTTTGGGGAGGTGCAGAGATGAATTTCAACAAACCATAATCTTTTATGTCCATTTTCAGAATACAAATATTTGATCCTGACTTTTTTTTCATCCCTCATACAAAATGGGTAAATTGTATGAGAGATGGTGTGGTGCCTAATCTTTCCCTCGTATAAATGGCTTTTATACAAACTGAGTAAGGAAGTTATTTTGATAGACTTCTTGAAGACAAAGCCTTGCCCACACTACAGCCTTTATTGAACACGGGAAACAAAATTATTTAGAAAATGAGTACAATAAGGTGCATAATAAGCAGTGCTTTCATCTGTATGAAAAGAAAGTGCATGTAAAATGCGTTAACAAAAATCTGGGCTAAACAAATTGCAATTTCCTATCCTTCATTAAAACAACAACTTGATTACACAGATAATATTTTCTCAGAAAATAAGCCTGAACTGTCACTCTCAGACATGGAACTTGTTAACATGTGCAGAACTAAATAAACCTCATTCATGAAGTGCTAAATTGTGGAGAGGCAGTGACAGAAAAAGTAATAATTTTAATTTAAGCGTTAGAGGCCTCTCTCTTATGGCTGTGGATTCACCGTGTTCCGGCTGCGCTGTGATTGGACGGAGGGATGTACTGATCCGACACAAACGAGGTGGGTGCAGGGGTCTCAGCGACAACAGGCAACAGGACGTGACGACAGACAGGGCAAGTCCCAGACTAGAGAGAGAAGATACCAGAAGTCAAATCACAGGCCAGGTGCTAGACTGATGCCACCATCATTTAAATGACATGCAAGGTTAGTTTATTATTATTATTTTTTAAGACTTAAAAATAAGTAATTATCCACACACACACCTTCTGGAGCCAGAGAGTCACGCAGATCTTGTGGAACATGTGGTGGCACGGCAACTGGGTTGCAATCTCATCTTTGACGTACTCACAACAGCAGATGGCACAGCACTGTTCCTGCCCTAGAGAGAGAAAAAGGCAAGGATAAAGATTGAGGGATGCATAGCGAAAGGACAAAGGCTATAAAAAGAGAGAAAGGCCCAGTCATACTGACACGGAGACACACAGGAAGTACTAATTGTCAGTGTCAGAGAACAGCGCCGCGCCAGCGAACGCTTCATGTTCTACATCCCCAGCCTCAACCACACGGTTTTGTATTCACAGCCCCAAGCATTCACGTTCGAATCACTAGATCCACGTGCACACAGATGGAACTGTACGCTCCGACACATGGCATGACGAATGGCGGCCATCTTCCCTCCGCCTGCATTCCGTGATTTATTCCCGAGGACGCCCGGCGTGTCAAACTTGACGCGGCGCCAGTGCATGAAAATGTTCTTTCCCCCTCACAGTTACATTATGCATTACTTTACAGTTATTTCCTGTCGTGGCACCACATCGGCTCTGTAGCAGCGGGATACTGCCATGGGGAACGCGTTGATGTGTTGAGAGATTGTGACACCTCTTTTTTTATGAGCCAT
Organism: Oncorhynchus keta; assembly: GCF_023373465.1. Taxonomy (NCBI): domain Eukaryota; kingdom Metazoa; phylum Chordata; class Actinopteri; order Salmoniformes; family Salmonidae; genus Oncorhynchus; species Oncorhynchus keta. The sequence continues at coordinate 41,470,847 of NC_068429.1, forward strand.
TTTCTGGCAGAGTTCGCAGACTAATAAACAGAGCTTAAAGTCTTTATACCACGACGTGGCCAAGAGTATGTGTATACCTGCTCCTCAAAGATCTCATTCCAAAATCATGGGCATTAATATAGAGTTGCTCCCCCCTATGCTGCTATAACAGCCGCCACTCTTCTGGCAAGGCTTTCCACTAGATGTTGGAACATTGCTGCAGGGACTTGCGTTAGTAAGGTCGGACACTGATGTTGGGAGATTAGGCCTGACTCGCAGTCGGCGTTCCAATTCATCCCAAAGGTGTTCGATGGGGTTGAGATCAGGGCTCTGTACAGGCCAGTCAAGTTCTTCACACCGATCGACAAACCATTTGTGTATGGACCTTGCTTTGTTCACAGGGCCATTGTCATGTTGAAATAGGAAGGGCCTACCCCAAACTGTTGCCACAAAGTTGGAAGCACAGAATCGTCTAGAATGTCATTGTATGCTCTAGCGTTATGATTTCCCTTCACTAGAACTAAGGGGCCCGAACCATGAAAAACAGCCCTAGACCCTTGTTCCTCCTCCACCAAACTGGCACTATACATTGGGGCAGGTCGTGTTCTGGCATTCGCCAAACCCAGATTCCTCCATCAATCTGCTAGATGGTGGAGTGTTATTCATCACTCCAGAGACCGCGTTTCCACTGCTCCAGAGTCCAATGGCGGCGAGCTTTACACTAGGCATTGCACATGGTGATCTTAGGCTGCTCAACCATGGAAACCCATTTCATGAAGCTCCCAATGAGATTGCATGGCTGTGTGCTCGATTTTATACAACTATAGCAACGGGTGTGGCTAAAATAGCAGAATACACTAATTTGAAGGTGTCCACATACTTTGTATATATAATATATCAGTCGCTAATTTCTGACTTTAAGACAGTTAGTCTGGACTGGACTGCTGGTTGGCTAATGGTAAAACTGACTAAAGACCGAGGTTGGGGATTTACAGAGTGGATAGTCCCACTAATTAGGCTACATGTTTTATTTTTATTCTGATACAAAAGGCCCTCATCGTGTTGGTATTAAGCACAGCATTACCTAGGCCTATTACAGTAATTAGTGCATGCCAAATTAAAACTAATCTTACTCGTTCCATCACTGAAAATATGTCTTTGCTTGAGCATTTTCAAAGGTCATTCGGAATTTCAACATTGACCAATGAATGGAGTTCTTTACAGTATTGCACCTTCAGCTACTTACACCCAGAAAGAGTGACAATCTCCATTCCCCCCCAATGCAAAGTGGGCAATTGCACACATTAACAATACAGCCAATTCAAAAAGGAACGAAGGGAAGGGCTAGTCTGTTAGGACAAGATGTGGCCCTACCACTGTGAACTTACCACTGTGGTCCTCCAATATGGTGATCTGAGGCAGACACTCGATGATCTGTTCTGTAGCAGGAGGGTGAGCCTGCTCCACGTCGATGGACAGAGACTCAAGGTGGGCTAAAGCCGCCTGTGAACCAAACAGAAGAACATCAGGTGCCAACGTCCCTACGCGGTACTTACACATTTTTTAGGAATGTGTCTCGATGTTGTACAAGACCGCAACACGGTGCCACCCTACGTTGACAGACCATCTTGAAATGCACATTTGACGCAAACCTTTGAGAGATGGAATGGTGTTTAATTATCCCATTCTGCTTCCTGTTGACAAGAACTTTTGATAAATAGCCCAAAGTCAAAACACTTTTGAAGTGCCCAAATCAATAGTCAATACGCAGAAACAGTTTGTGATATATTGAAAACCTAAACATAAAAACGTACAACCTACCCATACATGTGCCACAACAGTAATCAGATTACTCATATTTTATTAAAACTAGCACCATAAACTGCATAAGCAAAAAATTTAAAATTTGATGTGGCAATAAAATCACATGTCGATGAGGGGGGATCAGATTGTATGCACTGTTGAAACTAACCCCCCCATCACAGAAAATGAAACAAACCACTCAATGAATCACGACCCGCAATAGGATATCAACAGTGATAACTGTTGGCTGCTATTTCAGGGATAGTTTGTCAAATCCGTGTATTGGTGTGTCACTTTTATAGAGAGGCCGTCCAGAATTGTTCTCTAGTCTTGTCCTTTTAAATTAGAAAATGACAAATCTAAATTTAAAAAAAAGGTACAAAATCAAAGACATTGATCTGTTTTAAGCAATACATCGTGATGATTAAACTTTTATACTAACAAAGAAATAGTGCAATTCCCCCCAATTCAATGTGTTCAAAACATGAGCTTGTCTAATGTAGTAACACATATTGTCCAAATCAAGGAAAGTAGCGCAACATAAAAATGGAAAAAATGATTCCATATATATATATATATATATATATATATATATATATATATATATATATATAATGCAGAATTTAACCAGGTGCTCTAGAATGAGATCCCATAGTGACTACGCAGCAGTGCAGTCGCTGTCCCTTGAAGAGTCTAGGACTTGGGCCTTACCTCCATAGCTTGGGCAAGGCGCTCTTCAAGAGCCATGTATGTGAGGAGCTGAGGATCCACATAGGAAATAGCCTGAGCCATCCCAAAGCCCTCTCCAAAGTCATCTAGCAACCTAAGATGAAGCCAAACAAAATGCATTTAATTGTGCTGATTTCTCTCATAACAATAGCATACCATGGAAATTCTTCCTGGTCAGAGAAAACTCCTGGCTTTACATACAGCTTATATTTAGGAAGTGAAACTACTATGATGTGAAAGTCAGAATACAGGCAAACATTCCCACCTCCGGGAAACAAAGCATCCATTTTCTATGATGAGAATTTCAAGAAATTCGAGATGCATTGCTTCGACAGACATGGCTATAATTCAAACTTGAGAAATTCTCAGGTCTTGAACACTGCCTCTGGAGGGATGCGCAAGACACTCGCTGGACATTTTCCCCCCTCTAAGCAGGGCAGTGGAAACAGAATTGTCTAGCTGAGTTCAATATTCATACAGTAAAAATACTAATAGCATAGCAATGTTTTTGAAACAGATGAAATGTAATATAGACATTATCACTATATTTGAGACTTGTTTCCAGTGGCAACCCGTCATTCAGGGCAGGTGGGGCAGAGAAATTAGAGATAAAATGTATCGGTGCTCATCGGCCATTGGACATAAACATTACAAGTTAGAAGTCGAAAATTCAACCGTGAGTAGTTTGGAAAGAATCAGTAGCTAACTACAAGCGTTGCAAAGCAATCACGAGCCTGCTATTCGGTGGAGAGCGCTTGTGGTCCAAGTCTTGGTTTAAGTGTCTCTTTTCAAAGCTTAAAAAGTATAAAAACAGTCGACACCATGGGCCAGAAAAGGTTGAATACATCGACCATGCTGTCAATCCATTAGTGACTTCTGCCATGTTCAAAACTCCTGGAAACGTGTAAGTCTTAAGACTTAAATGAGTTTAAAACTGGGACATTTAAAAAAAAAAATTAAATACATTTAAAAAAGGGGGCACCGCTTAAAAACAGAACTTGGGCCTCTTTCTAGAGCTCCGACCTGAAGATCCCCGACATCATTTTTTAAAAATTTTAAATATTTTTTCCTTTATTTAACTAGGCAAGTCAGTTAAGAACAGATTCTTATTTTCAATGACGGCCTAGGAACAGTGGGTTAACTGCCTGTTCAGGGGCAGAACGACAGATTTGTACCTTGCAAGTTCAAACCCCCGAGCTGGCAACCTTCCGGTTACTAGTCCAACGCTCTAACCACTAGGTCATGATTCGACCTTGTTTTTTTCCGATTTCCCAGTTGTCTTGAAAGCAACATGAATCCAGAGAATGCCAAACTTTGATGACACAATTTGCCCACAAGAAGGACCGCTGCGACACCTTCCTGTTCAAGTGAGCACAGTAAGGCGAGTCCAAAAATGACTTATATGCTACTGCATAAATTGTGTAATATGCCAGGGAAATGTGTACTGTAGTGTACTTCGCTCATTAATGTCTTAATCGAAACTCTGGATTGCCTCTTATCCGCTCGGCGTCCCCTTATGACATAGTTGGTACAGATCAATTGTCAGGAGAAACCACATTTTAATGAGGCTGAATGAACTGTTCTGCTGCCAGACAAGGCTCCACTGATGTAGTAGTGATAAGGATTCACTCCATGGTGCTGAAAATAAAGCTCCTCTGTTGGGACAGATTTATGTAGGTCCTAACAGTTTGGTGGGCACCGTTTGTCACCGTTATTGTGCAATGAATGTATTGTTTAGTGTTGTGTTATGGCTTTTCTGGCATTTTTTGTATTTATTTAACTAGGTAAGTCAGTTGAAAATAAATTCTTATTTACAATGACCGCCTACTCCGGCCAAACCCGGACGGCGCTCGGCCAATTGTGTGCCGCCCTACGGGTCTCCCAATCATGGCTGGCTGTGACACAGCCTGGAATCGAACCAGGGTCTCTAGTGACACCTCTAGCACTGAGATGCAGGGCCTTAGACCGCAGCGCCATTCAGGAGCCCCCAGAATTCAGAACAGCCCATGTTCTGAATTCTGTCGCTGTGGATTTCAAAAAGTGCTGAACTAATAGCCCCCATCTAAAAAAAACAAAAGAATAATGGGGAGTTTGCCCCACCAAGATTTACATGCAAAACATTTTTTTTAAACATTATTTATTGAGTTACATTCTGAAATTGCCGCCGTATCCTTAAGGGACGCTCAACAGTGTTCCCCCACTGGCTGCTCTGACCCACCGCCCAGGCAAGAACTCCAGGGGAATCATCAACATTCTCGGTCACAATTTTGCATTTACCTCATACAATAACTTCCACGATATTGATTAAATAAAGCTGGGTTTGTTCTCGGGTAACTTTAATACGCTGAAGCCGTACATTATATTCGTGTGAGAGGGGTAATGCTAACATTGCTAGCTAGCAGTGTTATTGTCTTGCAATCTACATTTAGCTAACGCTTGTACGAACGAGAAAATATAAACCGTCATTGTCCGCACATTATTCAAGGCTGTAATATGGTTTGGTAGCATTATTAATGTGAACCCAATGTGTTTTTGAGGAAAAGTTGCTCACATTCGTTGAATAGTTTGCAAGCTTTACTGCCAGCCGCAACCAAAGGTTAGGCAAGGATGTACTGGAAATTGAAAAGTGTGTACATATTATGTAAATTAGAAACCTGTCAAGCTGCCTCCCCTTAAAATATTTGTCAATGAGAATAGCCTCTAAACACAAAAGAGCCTTAAATTATACACGCCGTGTAGAAAACATTAGGAACACCTTCCTAATATTGACCTCAGAACAGCCTCAATTCACCGGGGCATGAACTCTACAAGGTGTCGAAAGAGTCATGGTTGAGTCCAATGCTTCCCACAGTTGTGTCAAGCAGGCTGGATGTCCTTTGGGTGGGGGACCATTCTTGATACACACAGGAAACTTGAACGTGACACACTAACCGGTGCGCCTGGCACTTACCATACCCAGTTCAATAAGGAACTGACATTTTCTCTTTCCCATTCCCCCTCAATGGGCCACATGCACAATCCATGTCTCAAGGCTTAAAACATCTCCTCCCTTTCATCTACACTGATGGAAGTGAACTTAACAGGTGACATCAATAAGGGATCACAGCTTTCACCTGGAGAGTCTGTCATGGAAGGTGCTCCTAATGTTTTGGACACTCAGTGCAACTCTCACAATTTGGAGTAGAAAGCTTCATGTTTCCCCCACCTCCACTCAGCGTCCAGGTCCTCGCTCATGCTGGAGTCATCCTCCAGGTTGTTGTTGCCGTCAAGGATGAAGAGGCCCGGGTGGACAAAGTGACTCATGCCATCGGGGTCTTCGTCACTGCTGCTGCCCGCCTCTCCGTTGTACATCAACCAAGGAATCTCCCCCTCCTCCAGAGGTGGAGGCTCCCTGCACACACAAGGGCTATGTTCATTGGGCACCAGACAGAAGAGAACGGACTGAAACGGGGAGGAACTTAAGGAACACTGATTTTCATTGTGGCAAACAAAGTTTTCACCTTGCAACTGAAAATTTAAAAAAGTGTATGTACTGGAAAACATAGGCTATGCAACTCGCTCTTTATCAAGCTACACACATATGCAAACAAGCCAGAGCTACTGTACATCTTAGCTACTTAACTCATCAAAATCAATAGCCACGGGAATGATTCAGCCTGCCTCAACGGATTTAATGTAAGACCTTGCTTGGACAGTGTGCTGCTGTGGCACTTAGCTTAATCGTCATTCCAGTCCACACCCTGGTTCAACATCACAGCAGTCACACATGGAGATTTATCAGGAGTGAACTGTGTATAAGACCTGTATCGTCATGGTGTATTTATTGAACTGTATATAAGGCATGTGTTATGGCGCTTACGCAGGGGGCAGGCTGAGCTCGGGTACATCCTCCAGACTGCTGCTGTTGCTGATGTGCAGCTCGTCCAGGCCGGGCAGAATCTCCCAGCTTTTCAGACGCTCCGTCTCCAGGCCAGAGTCCGACGTCCACGAGGCCGCCCACTCCCCCTCGCTGCACTCCGAGCTGCAGATAAACACGCGCACGGATGTGTAAACACACACGCACACACTTCACCCTAGTAAACACCAACCAATCCGCTAGCAGAGGTCTTAGCAGTAAAGACAAGACCTTCGCGAGCAACCTTTGCTTCCTCAATCCCCAGTTAATACTTTATCAGGACAACAGAGAGCTTCGTATTCACACTTTCCCAGAAAGGCTTAATAATATTGCGAGTTGCAATGTCATGGCTCATCAGAGATCTCGAAAATGACCGGTCTACTTTTATGAATAACTCCCAAGTGCAGACAATCTATACTGCTAATGTTTAACTGACGTTTCCCCATCACCGCAATCCAATCCTTATGATTCGATTTCACTGACCATATACACACACTCGCTGTGCGTTGTCATATTTTACTAGGCTCCAAGACCAATAAAAAAAAAGGTACTACGTAAAAATGTTTTTATATTACAATACCTTTCCTCAGCCTTCATGAAAGGAGGACACGTCTCATTGAAATCCTCCAGATCTTCCCAGATCTCATCTTCCTCATCTGAATGAATTTTGCTACCAGCATCTCCATGTTCACGCCACCGCTCTATAGGGCTAAACCCATTCGATTCAGTCTGAGGAAAATCAAAGAGCATCTCCTGGTTTGGCCTTTCTGTTTGCGTCAGAAAGAAAGGTGGTGCAGACACACACTTGGTCTTGCTGGCCTGCTTGGCTAAGCCAGAGTCTACCTCCTCGTGGTGAGAACTCTTCCTCTTCTCCAGGTGTGTTTCACTCGTCTGCTTACGAATTTTGGGCCTCACCACCATCTCCGACTCTGTCCCTCTCTGGTTGTCGTTCCCCAGCTCGGCAGGACCTTTGGGACCGACGGGAGAGCCACCGGCTGCTAGGTCATCTGGTATATGGTGGTCCTCAGTGCCGTTTTCCATGTGATCTGTTGCGTTGTGTTCCGATATATTCCTCTCAGGAGGGGGTTCCTCTGTGTTTGAATCTGATTTAGGATCCGTTCTAGAATCTTTCACTGACTCAGTGTCTCTGAGGGAAGAGTCTGTCCCTTCACACGATTTTGTATACAAATACGAGTGCAAACCGCTGAGATAGTCAAACTCCTTGCCCAGCTCGAAGATCATGTCATCCAGTCTTTTCTGGAGACCGTGAGACAGGTCGGAGCTCTGCCCCTCCTCCTCGCCTCCACTACTGTCCGGCTCATAAGCATCAATATTTACAAAGCTCAATACGCTAGAATTAGATGGGTTACTGTCCTCGGAGATAGGCCACGCACTGGCCTCAGCACTTTTCTTCAAGACATTTTGGTCCTGGTCACAGGCTACAGGTGGATCACACTTTAGTTTCTTGTAATGGACAGAGAGGGCTTCCGATGGCTTCCTAGAAGTTGACGGTTTCTTGCGGGGAGGATCTTTGCCAGATTTGGCTTTTACTTCTGGGCGAACCGAACTCGATGACACAGGAAAGCTGGTGTGAAGCATCGAGGAGATGTTCCCTTTTGAAGCTAGAGGAGGAGAGGGAGGCATTTAGTCACAGCTAAATAAAACACAACCAAAACGTCTACCATGACTTGTCAATACACAATGATCACACTTGTTGAAAGGAAGAGAGAGAAGACAATAGAGCAAAGACAGAAAAGAGCAGTCCTTGTTTTCTGAATACAGATATAGCGTGCAGCAGCTCCAAGCAGACATATTTTATCAAAAAGCAGAATAAGGGATTCATAGGCTTAGCTGCTTGCTCACACTGCATTCCATGTCACAGGATAAATCAATCCAAACCTCAAGCTATGCAGTACTCACTAACATGCTGCTGACTACCCTACACAATCTGCTTAATGGTCTGCCATGGATGATATCACAAAAACAATAAACACAACTTTCATTGATTTGCCGACCTTATTATCATTGCTAACATGCAGAAATATAGACCTGTATCATTGCTTGAAAGATAAAAATATGCTCTTCAGACTCAAATAGCCTACATCTTGTCCCTCGGCTAATCAATGCACTGCAAATGGGACTTGAAAGCATAATAGATGTATAATAGATTAGCACATTGAACGTACGTATGGAATGCGCTCTGTGAACACCGTCCATTTCCGTCGCTGGCCAATCCTCCACACTGGCTGGGTTCCTGTGCTTGGCAGAGGTTGGACGGAAGCTAACGTATGCATGCCTCCTGCCGTATCTCCTTCCTGTTATTGTGTGATATCCAACAGCCGGTTTGGGCCAGGCTGGCTTGCCAGCTTCCTGACCCATCACTAGAGAGAGAGAGGAAATAACAGCATTGAAATACACAGCTTCAAAACTAAAAGCTGCAAACAGAGTGACTGATGGTTTAATCGAAACCTGAAAGTAGACCAATTGTGTGAAAAGAGGGGAGGGTGAGAAACTGCAACTTTGAGCTTTGATCCATATAAAATACAGCACAGTAAAGATACAAGAAACATTGCTGCAAGCCATTACAGTTGTGGTGTGCTTCTTTACACTTACAATCTGTCTGGAGATGTTGTCAAAGGAAAGTAAAAACACTCAAATATGATTATCATGGCATGAAAAAAAAGTAAACCATCATGGTCTTGCTAAAATTCTTGTTAATCTACAAATGTGACCAAAATTGGAGATAAATGGAAAAGGCAGAATGTATATACACCATCAAATGCAGTACTACCAGCAGTGCTATGAAATTATCCAAAGAATGAATGATATGCCTCCCTCTGGCTGGGTTCAAATAAAATGTTTTGTCACAGTCGCAGAATACAACAGGTGTAGACCTTCCTATGAAATGCTTACTTACAAGCCCTTAACCAACAATGCAGTTCAAGAAAAGGGGTAACAAAATGTTTAAAAATAAAGTACAAAAATAAAAGAAGTGATACCGAGGCTCTATACAGGGGGTACCGGTAACGAGTCAATGTGCGGGGGGTACAGGTTAGTCAAGGTAATTTGTACATTTATTTTACCTTTATTTAACTAGGCAAGTCAGTCAAGAACAAATTCTTATTTTCAATGACAGCCTAGGAACAGAGGGTGAACTGTCTGTTCAGGGTCAGAAAGACAGATTTGTACCTTGTCAGCTCGGGGATTTGAACTTGGTTACTAGTCCAACGCTCTAACCACTAGGCTACCCTGCCGCCCCATGTACATTTAGGCAGTGGTGGAAAAAGTACCCCAATGTCATACTTGTGTAAAAGTAAAGATACCTTCATAGAAAGTGACAAGTGAAAGTCTACTTGAGTAAACATCTAAAAGTATTTGGTTTTAAATATACTTAAGTATCAAAAGTATAAATCATTTCAAAATTGCTTAAGATCAGACGGGACAATTATTTTTTATTTGTATTATTTACAAAACAGCCAGTGGCACAGGCACACTACAACATGCAGACATAATTTACAAATGAAGTTTGTGTTTAGCTTGGGGGGGGGTAGAAGCATTTAAGGAGCTTTCCACCTAGACTTAGCACTCCGATACTGCTTGCCGTGCAGTAGCAGAGAGAACAGTCTATGACTTGGCTGACTGGTGTCTGACAATTTTTTGGACCTTCCAGTGGTTAAGTTTGTTAACATATCGTTGCATAACAGAACATGCATTATTATTATTATTATCATCATCATGCATGCCTTGTGGAAGTAACCAGCAACATTACTTGCGTAAGGTGCAACATGATTTAATAGCAAGCTAATGGTAAACAAACATTTAGCTAGATTATGGCGCTAACTAGACTGCCCTGATTGAAACGGAATAAGCTATACTGTTGCTTGTTAGCTAGCAAGCTGAATAATTACTGCAACCGGCTTGCCAATGTTGTCTTGCTTGGTTACAAAGTTATTTTCATGACGTCATTAGCTTGCTAGCTATTTGCACCCAAGCAAAAATGTAGCTAACTTACGATTCATATTCGTTGTTTAATAGTCACATGTTCCAGGTGTGATTGCAGGGTAGCGCTCCAACAAGTGAAATCAAATCTTGAAAACGGTAAAGAGAAATATAACTACACACATCATAACTGTGGCAGTGACGAATAAATAAGCATGTCCATTGGGGATGGAGGCAGACTAAAGACTTGAGGTGGAAATGGCTGATAATAGGAGGGGGCAGAGTGACCCTTGAGGGGTTGGGTTGTACTTGTAAGGGCCAAGTGAAAAAAAAAAAAATCAATAATACACATATTAACAACTGCAACATTGATGAATGTCGTTTGCGTACGGGCAGAGTAAACGTCCGTTGTGGGGGAATATCAGGGGAGAGCAGGTAACGCGTTAGCTAACTTAGCTGACTAACGTTAGTAGTGGCTATTCAGCAGCCTGATGTGATGGTCTGAAGGTAGAAACGATTGGCCCCGATACGATAACAGTAACGTTAGTCAATATAGCTGATTATTAGTGCGTGTATTTTCACAAGATAACATTTTTATTTGTAGATGGAACTTGGAAAAACGTTTGGCCCTGGCCTAACGTTGGCTAACTAACTGTGTTGTGTTAAGCTAGCTAACGTTAGCTTGTCAACAATAAAAAAAAGCTTCCCTCTTCTGGTTGTCAACAAGGCATGCAGTAAACTAGTTGGCTACTGTAGCAATTTTCAAACGGCAAGGGACAAAACATTACAGATGTTATCAATCAAATATTATCGATCACCTTATTTTCAACTAGCTTGCATATTTTAACCAATATCAAATACAAAATAATGGTGGTATTACCTGTCCCCAACACTTCCTCTCCGTCCGAAACTGCGAACAAACCTATAAGCCAACGTCATCCGCAAAGAGTGTCATGTGACTGGCTTTCTCCAATCAGAATGTCCGAGTCTGCATTAGCAGCATCAGTCGTGAGGAGTAGGAGTACGCCTATTCAAACATTGTTTTAAGCTTTGTTTTACTATTTACATTTACAGCTGATTCCGGGATTGTATATCGATTCGAGCCTTAAATATTTGTCACCCGGTGTATTCGTTTCAGTCTCTGAATTGCTTAATGTAACTTTTAGCCGCCAGCTCCTGATATCAGGGCATTTCCTGAATTTGCCTAGTGCGCATGTGCGCCCAGAAGTATATCCAGTCCGGTATATCCAGCTCGTTTTCCATGTTTTTTAAAAATATATATAATTTTTATTATGAACACAATAAATACAAAAAAACTGAAATAAACAAACAAGAGTACATAAACCTAACAGACAGGGGGGGGGGGAGGGTATTACATATCAAGATTAATTTTCAATTTGTTAAATACTTTTATGGTTGCGTATTGCTTTTTTGTTTTTACATTTACTGATCATTTCAAAATAATATTTACATTTTATCTTAAATCATGTGAAAAGGGGTTTGTTCTCTGCCCACTTCATGTTATGGATAAAGAATCTTCCATGAAAGATAAACAAATTAACCATCAACCTGCAGCTGTACATAGTCTATAGGTAAATAGCTCACCCTTTTTCACCTACCTCATTCCCATACTGTTTTTATACTGTTTTTATTTATTTACTTTTCTGCTCTTTTGCACACCAATATCTCTACCTGTACATGCCCATCTGATCATTTATCACTCCAGTGTTAATCTGCAAAATTGTATTATTCGCCTACCTCCTCATGCCTTTTGCACACATTGTATATAGACTGCCCATTTTTTTCTACTGTGTTATTGACTTGCTAATTGTTTACTCCATGTGTAACTCTGTGTTGTCTGTTCACACTGCTATGCTTTATCTTGGCCAGGTCGCAGTTGCAAATGAGAACTTGTTCTCAACTAGCCTACCTGGTTAAATAAAGGTGAAATAAAAAATAAATAAAAATGAAAGTTAAGTCGGGGTCCATATAATTTGGATAAAAATAAAGCATAATATCAGAGTCTCTCAGATTACCATTAATAGTTGTTTCTTTTCAAATCAAATCCTCTAACTCACTCCCAAATCTTCTGACTTAAGAACAGTCCCAAAATAAATGGTCAAGAGTTTCTGGGTCACAACCACAAAATACACATTTGTTATCAATAGCTATTTTAAATCTATTTATAATAAAGGTCTTTACAGGGTAGATTCTATGAATGAGTTTGCGTGATACTTCCGTCACCTTATTAGATATACAATATTTTCCAGACAACAACAAAACTGAAATATATCGGAGCGGTGGACTAGTAACCGGAAGGTTGCAAGTTCAAACCCCCGAGCTTACAAGGTACAAATCTGTTGTCCTGCCCCTGAACAGTCAGTTAAGAAGAAATTCTTATTTTCAATGACGGCCTAGGAACAGTGGGTTAACTGATCTAGGAACAGTGGGTTAACTGACTGTTCAGGGGCAGAACAACAGATTTGTACCTTGTAAGCTCGGGGGCCTGAACTTGCAACCTTCCGGTTACTAGCCCAACTGTTCCTAGGCCGTCATTGAAAATAAGAATTTCTTCTTAACTGACTTGCCTAGTTAAATAAAGGTAAAATAAATAAACATCCACTGGTACACCTCCAATTGACTCAAATTATGTCAATTAGCCTATCAGAAGCTTCTAATGACATCATTTTCTGGAATTTTCCAAGCTGTTTAAAGGCAGAATTTCTTAACTGACTTGCCTAGTTAAATAAAGGTAAAAATAAAAACTTGTCCTAGGGCTGCATTCCAGTACATTTCAGCAGAGGGAATAGTAATATATTGACATAGTTTCCTTATATACATGTTATTACACTTATAGTTTAAAATGTCCATTCCGAATGCGCTGTATGTATGAGCTAGGCCTACAATCACATAAAAATAAATATTTTTTTTTAGATTGTATCAATTTTCTTTAGATACTATCTCAAAATGTTGACTTACATCTCTGACAGTTTTTTTTATTTTTTACATACTATCCAAACATTCTGATATACTATCTCGAAATGTGGACTTTATTATCTCAAAATGTTTAGATAGTGTCAACTTTTTTTTATGGTGGTGGGAATGAGCATCTATATGATCTGGCTAATAATGGGAGCCTCAAGGGGGGGAAAAATGGGCCGGTGTGGGGGCCAAGGTGGATGAATGAAGGCTGTGTTTCACCAGGCTAAAGAGGTTGCATAGAAATCTGTTCCCAACTCAGCTTGAGTTCCAAGCCAAGCAAGGGATGGGGATCCTAGAAGCTTGCTTTACAAAAAAATCCGACATTGCAGCTAGATTCATTAAGTTATTTAAACGAGTAAATGATTGACTGACAAATCTAGATGATTTGATCTTGATGATATAATTACATTTCTTTAAAAAACAAGTATGTATTACTATTATTATTAATACTAGTAGTTGTATTAATAATAATATTATTATTAGTAGTAGTATTAGCCTAATATAAATAGTGGATAATTTACACTCCGAATTTCCCCATTAATCTATCCATTTCTTTTTTTACCTGTTAAATTTGATCTAAATTATATTTTTCGTCACCAAATGATGTCAGAGGAGGCGTATGCAAGTTTCGGTTCTCCTGTGCCCTACTGGGCTACTACTATGGCCCGGAGAGAGAGAAGGGAGACGTTTCTCAGCTGTGAGATTACATTCACAAAGGAAACTTGTAAACGCAAAGAATTGCACGTTCGTCTCGCTTTACTCAATCGATTAATGCTGAGTGAAATGTGTGGCGTTTTCAATTTTATTTGCTTATCTCAATCTTACAATCAGAATGGAGTAAGAAATGAATTGTTTTGTCGGTGGAGCTTGTCTATTTCCGCAGATGCTGTTGACGTTTGCAATGAAATAGCGTCACATCTTTCTCTCTTTTTAAATTCCAAATGTTGAAAATATGAACGCGATCAAGTAGAAGCTGGCATTTGGACAGCCTGGAATCATCAGTGGCGCGCGCTGAACATGCCCATGCAGCTGTTTTCACGAGGTCTCTGGTGTTTTCTGGAGTTAATGACCAAGTTTTGGCAACACAAATGAATCATTGGAGGCGTGGTTTCTGGAAGATACGACAGTGGGATAAGGGCAATGATCGCAAAACGATGGAGTTGGAAACGTTTACGCATTGTGCGCTGGACTAAAAACGCAGTAACGCACGACTTTACCTGTGCGCCTCAAATGAAAGTTGTGAGTCGGTAGGCGGCGCACGTTCATACCATATGGTTTTCACTTCCTCGCTTAATTTGAACAGAAAACAAATACAGGAAGGAGACGGGGTCGATCTGCTGAATCACACTAATCTTTCACACTAAAACTTTGCGACTGACGACGCAGTCTGTGGTTCAGGCTACCTTTGGGTGACAGATCCAGCTTTTTAAAGTTTATTGTACATAGGAGGGAATGTCAACAATTATGTAAATTCCGTCGTAACACATTAAAGCAGAATGTATTACTATTTTATAAAAGAGTTTTAGGAATAGCATAGACATTTTCCGATCCTCGCCGCGGAGTCAAGACATCGACCATTCGCAGAGGGGGATTTACATGACTATAGGTTATTGCTGTCACTCAATGCGATCAACTTCGATTCATCTTGCAGTATCGATTGTAAATTATGATAAGGCTCAATCGGCAAGTCACTGTTTTTGGCAGTGCCATATTTTGTGTAGTGGTCTTCTCATTGTACCTGATGCTGGATCACCTGCAATTAGACAATACCAAAAGTCCAAACAACGGTGGGGATAGATTGCAAAATGTAAGTCTGACTTATTTTTCGTACGATATAGCCTATGACTGATGAACCTTGTTTTTACATAGTTGCACAAATATTAATGAATTTGTAAAGTAGCCTATTTCCTCAAAATCGTATCAACTGCTACTGTGTAGATAACTGGTGTTGATTGGCTGCTGTAGGCATGGGCACGGTTAGTAGGCCAACTACTAGTTTTTTCATTGTTACAATGCACCAACGTTCTAGACAATGTTTAACAGTTTTCGCTTCCAGACAGGAAACACATTTTCAACTGTAGCCATGATATAGTTATCGTCTTGAAACACAAATGGTTCCAATAAACACAAGTGTATGACTTTTCTTGGAAGTCCTAGGGTCATATTCATTTTGAGATCTTGATATCGTGGGGTTGTGTGTCACATAATTCCATTCCTGAATCAGTGAAAACGAGTATTTCTAGGCAATCGGGTTGCCTCCCACAATAACAATGTTCCAGCATAACATACACCCTCTTATTATACACCTATTTTGCGCCTATTGCTATTGCCCAAGGTATGAGATATCGAGACTAAGTGAAACTGGTAAACGTGGACATGTTTGTGCAACAAGAAGGTGACTGACCTCTTGTTATCTCATTATTCGTCATTTCCACTTCCTTTCACTGAGGGCTTAACAATTAACCCTATGACACTTTGGATTTGTGTGTAATATAGTATGCTATATTAGTCACCATGGAGGACATACCCATAGTTCCTCGTTTTGGTAACAGTATAGTAAGGTTACTTTTATTAAGGGTTTACAATTAGTTTATTGACTGTCATTATAACTCGTTTATCAACGGTTATTGCATAATAATTAG
Organism: Oncorhynchus keta; assembly: GCF_023373465.1. NCBI lineage: Eukaryota > Metazoa > Chordata > Actinopteri > Salmoniformes > Salmonidae > Oncorhynchus > Oncorhynchus keta. The sequence goes on from NC_068429.1 coordinate 41,486,816, forward strand.
ATGCATACTGTATTGTATAAAGCCAGTGAACTTGTTTTCCTCCATCCCTTCTTTTCCTTGACCAGGGCCAGTTGTCAATCCTGCAGGGTAAGATTGACCGCTTGGAAAGACTACTGGCAGAGAACAACGAGATCATAACCAACATCAGGGACTCTGTGATCAACCTGAAGGAGTCGGTCAAGGATGGGGTTCCTGGTGGAGGGAACATGAGCCAAGGACCCTACCCAGAACTGCTGGCTTCGCCTCCACTGGTCCTCCCTATTGACTCCCAAGACTGTCAGTTTGCAGCAAGGGAGTTCTCTGAGCCAGCAGATGGGGTGCAGGTAAGACTTTTAGAGAAAATCAGAAACAGCTCAGGTATTTGTAGATGCAATGCTGTTGTAGGCTTGAACATCGATTTGAGCTGTAAAGCATCCTCCAGTGAACGTTTGAAGTGGACAAAACGTCAATGGACAGCGTTATAACTGCCAGTGTTATTTTTACTGAACTCTAACCTATTTTGATAAGATGAATTCGTTATACGGAGAGACATCATCGTGGTCTCATTACCACGCTGAATTGCTCCTACCATCAGTGTGAAATATGAAGCCTTTTGCAATAGCCACGGGGGAAATCCTTGTTACAGTGTGACGTGACTATGGTGTTAAAATGAAGGACACATGTAAAAACCATTACACTATGTGTCATGAATATTTTTCATAATTAATAACACGATAGTGCTGAGTGATTAGTGCTTTTTGAGGTTGGTTTGGTTTCGGTCGGATTCTAAAAAAAATATCAACTTTTTCGGTTTTGATCATTTTATAAATATTAAATTACAATACGTGGGTTGAATGCTTTAACAACACAGAATAAAACAATGAATAAAAGTCCCAGTGACTGCCCATTACCGCATTACCATCATTTATTCACATTACTTTAATAAAATATTTGAGTTGTGGTGTATATTACATTTATTTTATTTGATGACATTGTTATTTCATTCCAAGTCATCATCTCTGTACTACTGCTGCCTATGCTGTCTGACAAAATCACTATTTTAGTAGTTCTTCAAAGTAAATCATGTATACTTTTATGACTGCTGAACACCAACTATCAATCACTTAGCTCACGTATTTTCAAGGAGGAGATACCTCCCGAAGTATCTGTTCTCTATCCCTCTCGATCGTGTATTATTTTGTCTCCCACGCCATGTCTGCCCCACACAAACCTATTGTAGCAGGCGTAAAAGAAACACACAGACCAGACAAGTAGGCACGCAATGGATTATGGTCATTGTAGTTAATTACCATGTTTTCTGCGCTAAACCATGTAGAAGATTGGCCTCTTGGAAACTAGAACTCCCTACTACCTCACATAGTTTGGGCTTGATCTGATTTACCTCTAGAGAAACTATGTATTGAGCAAAATAACATAAAACATTAAATGGAATTCAAATAATGGAACTAACCATTGGTCAATTAGTTTTTTAAAAATGAAATAATTACCAATATGTTGGTTAATTGCTCAGCACCTATATCATGAGCATGTGGGGTGCGTGCTATGCCACTGCCTATAACTAACTATAAGTTAAAGCTACGATATGTCATGTTTTGAATGGCCCGACCAAATTCACATAGAAATGTGAGTCATAGATATTTCAGTCTCATTCAAAGCAAGTCTAAGAAGTGGTAGATCTGTTCTATGCTTCCCGTTCTTAAGTTTTGCTTTTGTGTCTTTTGCTGTTGGTTTTGTACACCACCTTCAAACAGCTGAAAATACAATATTTTTAGTTATGGAAAAGATATTTGACAGCGGTTTAGATGGTACAATGATTCCAAACACAATGACTGCTTGTTTTGTCACATAAACTGAAATTTAAATTTTAGCAACCAGGAAATGGCGGAGCAATTTATGCATAGTGTGTCTTTAAGTATAACTATCAGAAATCTAAGCTGTGTAAAATCTATTATATCCAGCTCAGGGCTCTAGCCAGCTATGCATTTGGTTTGCTAACTTGCTAGGTAAGTGGCTAGATGTCAAGACATTCAATCCCCTCCTGGATCAAGATCCCTGTTACCTAAAAATTGTTTTGTGTGTCAGGTAGTCTAGCGGTTAAGAGCATTGGGCCAGTAACCGAAAGGTCGATGGTCAAATCCCTCAGCCGTCTAGGTGAATAATCTGTGGATGTGCCCTTGAGCAAGACACTTAACCCTAATTGATACTATAATTTGCTCGGGACAACAGCGTGTAGTGTGCACTTCTGGTACTACAGTACACATTTGTATTGTACAGAAACGCTGTGAACATCTGGATACATCCCAACCCTAGTAAAAATATCTCGCAAATAGGATACACAAAAATCATTTTTTTAAATTGCATGTAACATGTAAGAGGGCAGCTAGTGTTGAGGAGGGGACTGCAGTTTGACTTGAAATACAGGTTTCTTTCAGTAGAGATAATACCTTTAGGTACAATTATGTCAGTCACTACTCAGGAATGTTACGGATTAAAAAGAAACCTGCCACCCCTGTGCTTAAATAGACAGAATGAGTGTATATAGCCACCGTGTGTGTATATTTTACATTTTTTTATTTTTTTTTATTTACCTAGGAAAAGCCCATTGAGACCCAGAGTCTCTTTTTCAAGGGATACCTGGCCAAGAAGGCAGCAACAATCAATACATTTCATAATTAAAACATACAACAATACAACACAACATGATCCAGCCTAAAAAAAAGCATTTTACACTCCTTCGTAACAGAGTCTCCCATCAATATATTAAATTCATTCAGGGGCACTAACATATCTAGATGAAGCATGGACTGTAGACTATTCCATGCGTCTGGTGCACAAGAAGAGAAGGTAGTCTTGCCTAATACTGTGAATGCCCTGGGGACTTTAAGTAGCAACCACCTAGCAGACTGGTTATGGTAACTGCTGGTGGTGACTCTTTGATCCACCTCTACGCAGACGTCTCCATTCTGTATACATCTGGTCCATCTTTGGACACTGTGTTAACAAACCTCAAAACGAGCTTCAACTCCATACAACACTCCTTCCGTGGCCTTCAACTGCTCTTAAATGCAAGTAAAACGAATTGCATGCTCTTTAACCGATCGCTGCCTGCACCTGCCCGCCCATTTAGCATCACTACTCTGGACGGTTATGACTTAGAATATGTGGACAACTATAAATACCTAGGTGTCTGGCTAGACTGTAAACTCTCCTTCCAGACTCACATTAAGCATCTCCAATCCAAAGTTAAATCTAGAATCAGCTTCCTATTTCGCAACAAAGCCTACTTCACTCATGCTGCCAAACATACCCTTGTAAAACTGACTATCCTACCGATCCTTGACTTTGGCGATGTCATTTACAAAATAGCCTCCAACACTCTACTCAGCAAATTGGATACAGTCTATCACAGTGCCATCCATTTTGTCACCAATGCCCCATATACTTCCCACCACTGTGACCTGTATGCTCTCCTTGGCTGGTTCTCGCTACATATTCGTCACCAAACCCACTGGCTCCAAGTCATCTATAAGTCTTTGCTAGGTAAAGCTCCTCCTTATCTCAGCTCACTGGTAACCATAGCAACACCCACCCGTAGCACGTGATCCAGCAGGTATATCTCACTGGTCATCCCCAAAGCCAACACCTCCTTTGGCTGCCTTTCCTTCCAGTTCTTTGCTGGAACGAATTGCAAAAATCACTGAAGTTGGAGACTTATATCTCCCTCACTAACTTTAAGCATCAGCAGTCTGAGCAGCTTACCGATCGCTGCAGCTGTACACAGCCCATCTGTAAATAGTCCACCCAACCAACTACCTACCTCATCCCCATATTTGTTTTTGTTTTTCTGCTCTTTTGCACACCAGTATTTCTACTTGCACATCCTCATCTGCACATACATCACTCCAGTGTAAATGGCAAAATTGTAATTACTTTGCCACTATGGCCTATTTATTGCCTTACCTCCTTACTTCATTTGTTCACACTGTATACAGATATTAGTATTGTGTTATTGACGGTATGTTTGTTTATCCCATGTGTAACTCTGTGTTGTTGTTTTTTGTCGCACTGCTTTGCTTTATCTTGGCCAGGTCGCAGTTGTATATGAGAACATGTTCTCAACTGGCCTACCTGGTTAAATAAAGGTACAATTTTTAAAAAAAATGACTGAAAAGCAGTCTGGAGCTCTTCAACAGCCTGAACCAGAGAAGGAGCATTCGGAAAGTATTCAGACCTCTTGACTTTTTCCAAATTTTGTTACTTTACAGCCTTATTCTAAAATATATTAAATAGTTACCCCCCCATCTACGCACAATACCCCATAATGACAAAGCCAAAACAGGTTTTTAGACATTTTTGCACGTTTATTACAAATTCAAACTGAAGTATCACATTTACATAGTTGAAGTCGGAAGTATACATACACTTAGGTTGGAGTCATTAAAACTTTTTTCAACCACTCCACAAATTTCTTGTTAACAAACTATAGTTTTGGCAAGTCGGTCAGGACATCTACTATGTGCATAACACAAGTCATTTTTCCAAAAATAGTTTATGGACAGATTATTTAACTTATAAATCATTATATCACAATTCCAATGGGTCAGAAGTTTACATACTCTAAGCTGACTGTGCCTTTAAACAGCTTGGAAAATTCCAGAAAATTATGTCATTAGAAGCTTCTGATAGGCTAATTGACATCATTTGGAGGTTTACCAGTGGATGTTTATTTATTTTACCTTTATTTAACTAGGCAAGTCAGTTAAGAACAAATTCTTATTTTCAATGACAGCCTAGGAACAGTGGGTTAACTGCCTGTTCAGGGGCAGAATGACAGATTTGTACCTTGTCAGCTCAGGGGTTTGAACTTGATACTTGCAAGCCGAAGAACACCATCCCAACCGTGAAGCACGGGTGGCAGCATCATGTTGTGGGGGTGCTTTGCTGCAGGAGGGACTGGTGCACTTCACAAAATAGATGACATCATGAGGGAGGAAAATTATGTGGATATATTGAAGCATCATCTCAAGACATCAGTCAGGAAACATCCGTCAGTCAGGAAGCTTGATCGCAAATGGGTCCTCCAAGTGGATAATGACCCCAGGCATACCTCTAAAGTTGTGTCAAAATGGCTTAAAGACAACAAAGTCAAGGTATTGGAGTGGCCATCACAAAGCCCTGACCTCAATCCTATAGAAAATTTGTGGGCAGAACTGAAAAATCTTTGGAGCAAGGAGGCCTACAAACCTGACTCTGTTAACCCAGCTCTGTCAGGAGGAATGGGCCAAAATTCACCCAACTTATTGTGGGACGCTTGTGGAAGGCTACCCAAAACATTTGACCCAAGTTAAACCATTTAAAGGCAATGCTACCAAATACAAACTTCTGACCCACTGGGAATGTGATGAAAGAAATAAAAGCTGAAATAAATCATTATTTCTACTATTATTCTGACATTTCACATTGTTAAAATAAAGTGGTGATCCTAACTGACCTAAGACAGGGAATCTTTACAAGGATTAAATGTCAGGAATTGTGAAAAACCGAGTTTAAATGTATTTGGCTAAGGTGTATGTAAACTTCCGACTTCAATTCTAAGAATTCAGACCCTTTACTCAGTACTTTGTTCATGCACCATTGACAGCGATAACAGCCTCAAGTCTTCTTGGGTATGACGATACAAACTTGGCACACTTGTAGTTGGGGAGTTTCTCCCATTCTTCTCTGCAGATCCTCTAAAGCTCTGTCAGGTTGTATGGGGAGCGTCGCTGCACAGATTGTTTCAGGTCTCTCCAGAGATGTTCGATCGGGTTCAAGTCCAGGCTCTGAAGGGGCCGCTCGAGGACATTCAGAGACTTGTCCCCAAGGCACTCCTGCATTGTCTTGACTGTGTCCTTATGGGTTGTTGTCCTGTTGGATGGCGAACTGAGCACTCTGGAGGAGGTTTCATCAAGGATCTCTCTGCACTTTGCTCCGTTCATCTTTCCCTCGGTCCTGACTAGTCTCCCAGTCCATGCCGCTGAAAGACATCCCAACAGCATGATGCTGCCACCACCGTGCTTCACCATAGGGATGGTGCCAGGTTTCCTCCAGATGTGTTGCTTGGCTTACAGGCCAAAGAGCTTCAATCTTGGTTTCATCAGACCAGAGAATATTGTTTCTCATGGTCTTGAGTCATTTCGGTGCCTTTTGGCAGACTCCAAGTGGGCTGTCATGTGCCTTTTACTGAGGAGTGGCTTCCGTCTGATCACTTTACCATAAAGGCCTGATTAGTGGAGTGCTGCAGAGATGGTTGTCCTTCTGGAAGATTCTCCCATCTCCACAGAGGAACTCTGGAGCTCTGTCAGAGTGACCATCGGGTTCTTGGTCCCCTCCCTGACCAAGGCCGTTCTCCCCCGATTGCTCAGTTTGGCTGGGCGGCCAGCTCTAGGAAGAGTCTTGGTAGTTCCAAAGTTATTCAATTTAAGAATGATGGAGGCCACTGTGTTCTTGGGGACCTTCAATGCTGCATAAATGTTTTGGTACCCTTCCCCAGATCTGTGCCTCAACACAATCCTGTCTCAGAGCTCTACGGACATTTCCTTCGACATTATGGCTTGGTTTTTGCTCTGACATGCACTGTCAATTGTGGGACCTTATATAGACAGGTGTGAGCCTTTCCAAATCATCTCCAATCAATTGAATTTACCACAGGTGGACTCTAATCAAGTTGTAGAAACATTTCAAGGATGATCAATGGAAACAGGATGCACCTGAGGTCCATTTCGAGTCTCATAGCAAAGGGTCTGAATACGTATGTTATGTTTTTCATTTTTAATAAATGTGCAAAAATGTCTCCTAACCTGTTTCCACTTTTGTCGTTATGGGGTATTGTGTGTAGATTGTTGAGGATTATTTAAAAAATATATATTTTAGAATCAGGCTGTAACATAACAAAATGTGGGAAAAGCCAAGGGGTCTGAATACTTTCCGAATGCACTGTATGTCATCATGTTTCTTCTTGACACCAATCATGATAACAAGCTATTTTCTGCGCTTCATGTTCCTGTTATTAAAACCATGGCTTTAGTAAGGGTTCTTGTACCATTCCATACTGGACACATCAACCCATGACAGACAACACATTTTATCATCTTGTCCTCTCGGTATCACATTCCAATTATTCCGTTATTTTATTTGGCCGTAAAACAAAGACAGATATTTAAGTTGGCGCGAGTCCCAGAGAAACCCCAAGCAGCCTCTGTTCCATCTCTCATTTGCATTCATTCTGACCTGCCGATATCACAGATGTGAATGTTATCATACACCGATTTCCAGGAACAGATGCGTTGTTTTCTTATTCTTTTTCTTTCTTTCCACTGTGGTGGAGTAGGGCACTTCATTTGACTGCTACTTGGACATAAAGTGAACACAAAACTGAAGCTGAAGCGAATACATGAAACTTCCTTGAAACACATTCTAGAGTAGGCAACATTGCCTAATAAAGTGACGCTTTGCTGCAAACCAGTGACGCAAGACTATCTGCGGCCATATTGTTCAATACTTTCAATACTACTAATCATACATCGTTGACAATAAACAGGTGAAATATACTTCAGTGTATGTTAGCCTTCTTCACGGTCGTCGTTTACCTCAAAGAATATCCCACTATTTTTCTCAGGGGAGAAAACCGAAACAGGGGTTGGAGTGTTCGTTTTTTGTGTGTCTTTTTCAGTTGCTGGATGTTTATGACCTTCTGACCTTTGACAATCCTGATGGGGGAGTGTGGAAACAAGGATTTGACATCACCTACCAGGAGAATGAATGGGACAGCGAGCCACTGCAAGTCTTTGTTGTGCCCCACTCACACAATGATCCTGGTAAGCAGTGCACTACTTCAGGGAGCATTAAAGGGACACCACACTCCAAAAACCAGATTGTGTGGTTCTTCACAGCCCGATGGCGTGGGACATGGATTTGTCTTGACATAAGACTACCTTTGAGGTTTAAAAAAAAAACATCCGCTCACATTTCATTTTGGAGTATATTGTCCCTTAGAAGCTAACCTAGAAACACTGTACTTTCCTCTGTGACTTCTTCAACACTTTGTTTTCTCTACTTAATACAGTCACACCTCGTGTAGACAGGAAGCAAGGCGTAGGCAGCTCCTCAGCAGTCAGGAATCATATTTCTAGGTTAATTGTGTTTCATGGTCTGCCAAGGGAGCAAGCATTATACCACAGTATACATTGTAAAGACAAGCGTTATACCACAGTATACAACGTAAAGACAAGCATTATACCACAGTATACAGCGTAAAGACAATCATTATACCACAGTATACAGCGTAAAGACAATCATTATACCACAGTATACAGCGTAAAGACAAGCATTATACCACAGTATACAGCGTAAAGACAAGCATTATACCACAGTATACAACGTAAAGACAAGCATTATACCACAGTATACAACGTAAAGACAAGCGTTATACCACAGTATACAGCGTAAAGACAAGCATTATAACGCAGTGTACAACCTAAAGACAAGCATTATACCACAGTATACAATGTAAAGACAAGCATTATACCACAGTATACAACGTAAAGACAAGCGTTATACCACAGTATACAGCGTAAAGACAAGCATTATACCACAGTATACAGCGTAAAGACAAGCGTTATACCACAGT